>NW_028317805.1:6347500-6435000 GCF_062004578.1 Staurois parvus | reverse complement strand
TGCAGATAATTTGTTAAGGAACTGTTCTAGGCAGGAAAGTAATTTGTTTTTGCCCTGATTTCTTTCCATTGCTACTTTGTATCTCTGTGTATTATCCTGGGTAATTGAGGACCCAGAACTGCTACTTTTCCAGCAACAAAAGGTTAATGTTACACTTCATCTCCCTTTATGTAGATTAAAATACACGACGCAGTGTACATGCAATCAGTGATATTAGTGTACATGTAGGTTGTGGTTAATTATATTTTATCTCATCTTTGAAGAGAATACATCATAGCTGTCTGTATAAAAATGTACCCTGCGCATTTTGTCATTTTAGACCATAATTAGCGAAGCCATGCCAACTTTTGAAGGCAAAACAAGCAATCTAGGCACTGCCTGCAGGAAGAGTGAACAATAATGATTCTGCAGGAATGCTGTAAGTGCTCCATGTAGTTCACTTTGGTCTTTCAACCTATTGGAAAGGAGGACAGTTTTTTATTTTATATAGAAAAGGGAGAGTACTAAGTAAACATTGACTGTGATAAAAATACTCTACATACATAAGTCATCAGTTATGTGTTATTAATCAGAGCAGGAAACAAAAGCTTCTCTAAGCATCAATATTAACATATCTGCCAGTCTATATAAGGTCCTAAGGCAGCCATAGATGTTAGATGCACATTGCTCAATTTGGACCACGTCACAGCATTGGGCACGGATCACACATCCATATCTGTAGAGGGAGGCTGCACTTGAAAGTTGTATGATCTGCCATGCTGGCAGCTTCTATAAAGTGGTATAAAAGTAAAATACAATATGAATGTACTTGCATTCTTAGTACATAGAAATACTTTGTGCCAGAGAAAGAACATCACCAACTGGCTTTCACACACAAGATAATAGCACAAGTATATTGCACAGTACCTCCTTTACCACATGGTGGACCATAAATAGAGGTCATCAGTCCCATCCAGCAATAGCACTTACACATCAAGATCAGAGTTATAAATAATACTTGTGGACAACCCACATGTAACACAGATTCAATTTCTCAGGAAGTCCCCCATCAGTTTTAAAGATGCAGTCAAATAATGTTCATGGACATTACCCAATGGACCTCATGATGTCAGGTGGAAATTGTTCAGCAGCCTAATTGGTTATTTACTTCTAAAATAGAATTATATTTCTTACTATGGGTGTATGTGTTTGCACTTTGATCTATGGGCCTCTCTGGTACCAAATACTAGATACTGTCACACTTGGACTGATGTCACACTTGATATGTGAAGAAACTAAGACTGATGCATCCTGGATATGCTGGTGACATTTCTTGATAGATTGCCTCAGTGCTGGCTACCCCCCAGAGCCAGATCATCCATGAGACAATTTAGGCAAAAGCCTAGAATCCAGTGGTTGTCTAGGGAGGTCAGCTACAATCTTCATAATCCTGAAGTAAAATAGAGGATAGTGCAGTTGGTCAAAGCTGTACATCTGCCTGACACGTCACAAAAGAGGGTGTACTTGTAGGCCATTGGTTTCTGATGGGGCCTTGCCAGTACAGACAATGCAAATGGGACCTATTGTATTCCTTATTCATGTCAATTGGTTTGGGAAAGGAGGGGGGGAGAGTAGCAAAGCTGCTAGTCTAGGACTCCCATCCAACTTTACCATCCCCTGACTTTTTTGCCCGGCAAGATGTAAGCTTGAACTTCACTTGCAGTCAAAGTGATATGTGTAAGGCCAACAGTTAAAATTGCACTCCAGCATTACCTTCAGATTTCCACAGTTGTTCTGGCTTTCCTTTTGTACTGAAACAGCTTACTCTGATTTCACTGCACATGGTAAGCTTCTTACAGTGTGCATTAGAAACTGCAACAAGTCAGATAGAGCCCACCTCATTTCCTTGCTAGAGGATATTCAACATCCACTAGCTCTTTTCTCCTTGGCCTAACTGTCCCTGGCTCATCCCTTGTATTCATTAGATTGAAGTTCCTTCAATACTGGAGGTTCAGCACCACATGTGGGTGTTACCACAGCTCCCAGGAAGCTATGTACAGCACTCTGCTGGGCCCTACCACCAGCCATGATCTGCCTGCATTGCAAAGAGAAGCAGAGATCAGGTGATGTCATTGGCTCTAAAATAAGGCCTATAGTGAAAACAAAGAGTTTATTCAATAATTTCATTAGCTTGTTGTTGAAGGGAAAAGTAAGGAAAGACAAAACAAAAGCAGATTAAACCTCAGCTGTTAAAATAAATGTGATGAGGCCAAATGTTAGAACAAGAACAGATATCTTCCAGTAGGCTGGAAAATGTATATATCATTGATGCTGAAAATATCAGATCTTTCATTGTTCTGATGAAACATAAGCCTGTATAAAACTGGTATTTGTCTTTTTAGTGTACATTGTAAGCAACGCATGTATGCCTTATTGGTTTTCTGTCCACAGCAGAATTAACCATCAAGCCTTGTGCATTATGCATCTTCAGAAGAAAAAAAAAACTAAAAAAAGAAATCAATAATGTGGTAATATTATCAAGTCTGGGATGAAGTCAGCATTCATCCAGGCAGGCTTGTATTGAGATACATGTTTTACATCTGCACAATCCCATCTCATTGCTATTATTTTTTCTCCTCAGCTTCTGACACTTACAGCTGATTCTCTTCATTCCATTTTCTTTTTCTTTTTTTCATTCAAAATGTATGTTAAGGCCAATTGCTGTTTTACTTAGGAACCACCGTGACCCTTGTAAACCAAGCTCAGACGGCTGGCTTAACAATGATGAATCACTTGGCAGTTTAATTTACATGCCGCTGAACTCCACATTTGGGTCCATTAGAACAAAATCAAATATTTATGTTGTTTATTGAAACTGCTAGATTTCATCTCATTCAGTGGCCGTTTTAGATGGAGCCTGAACAATACCGTTTCACCTGAATTAAAAGAGCCAAGTAATGGCGGTCGACCAGGCTAGAGCGGCCTGTCATCATGTTCTAGAGCTTACGAAGGAATGCGCATTCTAAGTTTTACATCAACCTCAGGAAAAAAAAATCTATTTCTTATTTTGTTGGCAGGAATTTATTAACAGTGTGTGTTTTTCAGTTTGCATTTTTATGGTCTGGTGTGAACTTTTGTACTCCAAGTCCCATGTATTTATCACATCAAATTATTTGCATTGGATTTGGATGAATAGAAATTTGGTGCATAATGGCACTAGAATCGAAAAAATAAACTAAGAGATGTTTTTTTTTTTTGGTACACACTGCACCTTGCTCACTCTAATGAAACAATCTGGGGGAAAAAGATTGCTTTAGACTTTCTCTTTAGATTGTGATAAATGTGATTTATATTCACAAATCTTGTCCGTTTTCTTTGGCGCAAACTCCTTAGTATCGATCTGTCTTACTTGACATTGTGATATATACTTGCCTGCTGGGGGTGCAGAACAGTAAAACGATATATACAAGAAAAAAAGTTTTGAGACAATCAAGCTCTTATGCTGTTATTTTATTCATGCATAGAACACAGATATGTTCCACTGTGCCCTAGAGAGAACGCTGAATCAAGCTTCCAAATGAACCCCAGAGTGTCACTCTAAATGGGGTGCATTTGTAAAAGATGACCAGTCACTAGAGATGTATAACAAGGCCCTGTACTAGGTCCTGTTCTAATCTATTTTTAAGTGATATAACTAAAGGTTTGTTGGGTAAGGTGTGCTTTGTTCTTGATGACACAAAGGTATGCAAAAGGATTGATATCCCTGGATGTGTCTGAAACATGGAACATGATTTGGCATTGTGGAAGATTGGTCAAAGCAGTGGAAACTGCAGTTCAATCTTTCTAAATGTAAAATAATGCACCTAGGGAAAAAGAATCCTTTGATAGGGTCCATCATTGGGGGGTTATTTTGGATGACTGTAAAATGAGAAAACAGTATGGAAATGTGAACAGAATTCTAGGATGCATCACTAGAAGGGTCACCAGCAGGAGGAAGGAGGTCCTGATCTCCCTATATAGATCTTTAGTTAGACCTAGTTTAGAATACTGGGCCCAGTTCTGGAAAGCTCACTTACCAAAAGATATTCATAAAATAGAACAAGTCCAGAGATGGACAGCAAAAATGGTGAAAGGTCTGGGGCAGACTTGATAGACCACTTCCTTTTGTTTTCTGCTATCACTTTTCTATGTTTCTATGTAAGTATATTAAATGAGCTTAAAGGAGCTTACAGTCTAAAGTTTGTACAATAGTCCTACAAATGTGGACACTCAGGAGGCTGAAGTAAATAGAAAAAAAATTGATTTTTTTGGAGAAACCACAGCACCCCCATACAATAATGGAGATAAAATATAAACTCCAAAAGTGTTCCTTGCTAAAGTTAAACCCAAGACTACAAATCACTGCTACTGGTAAGTCACTAAAATATCTCTGTTACTTTACTCAGAAAAGACAATATGGAATTTCAGCTATGGAAAGTCATGTACCATGACTGTGACCTAGATATATGAAGCACATGAAAGTTCAGATAATAATTCAAATCTTGATTCTCATTAGGTATGGGTTACTAGGTTCTGGTTTCCCACTTCTAACTTATCTAGTTCATGGTTTTGCAAGAATCTGCCCCCTACTAGCTATAAATGGATACAGTAAGTCTTTTGGAGTATAAGACTTTCTGTGGCACAGACAATAAAGATGTATAAGCTAAATAAGCACAGGCAGTAATATCGGCAGTTTAGGACACATCCATTGGTGCATGCAGCTGGATTTATTAAATAAAAAAATAACTTCAAAAGTATTTTTCCATAAGTTATCCAACTGACCACTGCAATAGCAACAATCATAGCATTGCAGCCAGCTAGATTTTAAGGACAGGCAATCTATGTGTTGGCTGCTCACGATCAGTAATATAAATGCTATATTCAACATCAGAGTGTGGTAAATTACAAAATTCCAGTTTACTGTAATAAAAAAAAAAAACACAAAGCTTGTGTTTCCAACTATTTTATTGAGGGAAGCAGCCTCATTCCCAAAAAAAACTGGTTTAGAATTCTCCCCATCAACAATCAGATTCCAAAGAATATGGAATATGAAAATATGGTCAGATTCCAAAGAACATGGAATATGGAAATGGTATCAAAAGTGTAATGTCATATAGGAGCAGCTGGGAAAGAATTCTGTAACAGAGAGCTGCATAGAAGAAAAAAACACGTTATAATAAGAAGCCAACATACAGTAAGTAATTATTTCAAATAGTGTCTGAACAACTGGAAGTAAATATTAATTATTAACAGTCTGTTATAAAAGAGAACAATTTCTATAAGAACCCCTTATCTTTAATGATATACATCTGATCAAACCTATGTGGTGTGCATGATGGGTCTAAACAAGCCAGGAAGCTTTTTTTTCTTCTTTCTTTTTTTTTTTATCTAGTGCATTTAAATGAAAAGTCCCTGTAGATATTAATATGTGGACCTAATTTGCTAGCTTGCTAAGTCGGGGACTTATAACAAAACCTTTGTAAACAAAAGATTAAACTGAATCGAGCTTTAGAAAATGAAAGGAAAACAAGAGTCACATAATCACAGATCAGAGTGGGGCTGGTTAGATGGAAATCACTACAGGCTACTGGAGTGGAAAATGTTTAATTGAACTATTTCATTATGCAGGAAGTTTATGTTCTCCTTGCAGAATCGAAATACTTGTATCATGCTTCCTCCCCTTTCTTCCCTTGAAGAAGTACAGTCTTTGATTTATTCTGCCGCTACTTACAGAAACTCTGGCTATGTTACTGGAATAATATGAAATTGAAGGGGAGATGCCAATATCTCCATTTCAATGCAGACACAATGTTGACATTATGCTTGAATATGGACAATGCAGAAGAGAATAAAAAAAAACCCACACACATTGGAGGTTGACAGAGATGCCAAGGCTCCTCCTAACAGATAGATGTTACAAGT
This sequence comes from Staurois parvus, assembly GCF_062004578.1. Taxonomy (NCBI): domain Eukaryota; kingdom Metazoa; phylum Chordata; class Amphibia; order Anura; family Ranidae; genus Staurois; species Staurois parvus. Next base: position 6,429,060 of record NW_028317805.1, on the reverse strand, counting down.
AAGCCACAGGCAAAGACAAGTCACCGAAGTGTAGGACAGATTCATATCATGTAGAAACCACTTCTACTTTTTAAATTATTGCTGCCTTTTGCAATGCAAACTCATCAAAATGACATGGCGCCATGATATTGCAAATAAGAAAGCAAAAGTATTGGCTATATACGTTTCATTAGTGAGCAATAGCAAAATACTACTACTAGAGGTGGGGATACTAGACCCCTTTGTCACAATCATGCCCAAAGGGAGAGGTGCGGTTCTCCATTTTACCCCAAACTTCTACATTTTGGTATTGCTCTTAAACTCATATGCCATCACCTGAGGGGGGAGGTGTAGTATCGTGCATACAAGAGCCAGGCACAGGCTCTCACTGTATTAAGAAGTCTTCTGTATCCCCTCATTCCACCCCCTCCCTCAGGAATGCGTTCAGTGTAGCTGTTTAAACCATCCTCTTGCCAAATAAGGTAGTGAAGATACCAGTTGATGTTGAGTAGAAAAAGAAGCTGTTATGTTTTGGGTGTAGTCAGAGAAGTGAGGATTTTCTGCGTGGAACATCTCGCACAGAAAGAGAAAAGAAGATCTCCCTGCCTTAATATCAAAACTAACAGTGGGAGATAAAAGCATCCTTTTGGTCATGAGACTTGAAGCTGCTTAAAACCAAGGCTGACTAGCAAGTACTTTAACCCTTTAAACTCCTGTTATCTGTTTGCTGTGCTGTTATGCTCTGTGTGTATGTATATATATATATATATATATATTTGGTTACATCTTCTTTCTGTAAATATTTCTACTGCACCCTTTTGACCTTTTAGTAATAAATCTTACTTTTTAGAAGTGTTGAACTGTTTCTATAGCTCCTGAATGTAACTTACGAATCCCTGCCGCTGAAGAGCGCTACTATGAGTATTTAACCCTCTGTATAACCGGTCTGTAGAGATAGCGGGATACTGACGGTTAACCAATCATCCTAGTGTATTGCTGAGTTTCTCCTTTCTCAGTATAAAAAGGAGGTGGTGGCAGTGTGAAGGGTTAATTGCGTAATTAACCTGACCCAGTAACAATCACTCTCAGGCTGCCGGTACATAGATTGTGGTCCAATTAGCTGGAAAATCGTTGTGCAGGGTGCAGCTGGGCGTGGCATTGTTATGCACGTGACATCGCGGTTTTAGATTGGCTAGTTCTTTGGTCACGTGTTTGGTGAGAAGGGCATGGATCTGACGCTGCTCCCGTTACATATTGGTGGCAACGATCATGGGATCGTCACACCCTTCATCAGATAAATGCTTTAACATAAGGGGAAAAGTATATAGATATTCCGATAGAATGTGTAAATCAGTAAAATGTAAACAAGAGAGTTTTCAATGGACAGACATCAAATTGGGAAACAAAAATACCTAAATTAAAACAAAATCTCTATTGGTTAAATCGATGAGAATACACCAGTAGGACAGCACCTCTTTAAACTGGGCCACATCATGAAGAATATGAACTATAAAAAAATGCAACAATCAAATCTGAAATCCAAGGAAAATCTGTTACTGCAGATTGTTTAATAACCATATGATTCATGGATTGGAAACTCTGCCTTGGTAAAATGCTGCTATGATTCAAGTAATTATTGATCAGAGTATGGGAACTGGCGGGGCTTAAACTCATGGCATTATACACTTATGGTTCTAAAATAAACCTCCATCAAATACACCATACTGTGGCATGAAGTCAGAGCGCTTCTTGTTCACTGGTATGGGACGTATTGAATAACATCTTACATGTAAAAGAAAAAAAACTTTTTTTAATACATTGGAAACAGAAATACATAATCTGCATTAAAAGAAGAGTCAGACTCACTGGCAGTATGGTTATTTATCCAATTAATGAACTGCTGCTCAACTGTTGACACTACGTCAGTAAATTATGCATAATCAGTGACTGTTTTTGGTAAACTAAAAATAGTAAATGACAAAATTACAAACCTTAAAAGGTTAACTGTAGGTAACTAACCTTTGGTAACCTTTCAGGATCTCCCGGATGCCTTGGAATAACTTTTTGTAATCTCTGAAATCCATAGTCTATGGTTGGTTCATTCAGGGCTGAAACATAAAATGTTTTACAGTAGGATTAGAATGGCATGAAATATTCATTAAAAGGTATCAAGCTGCAATTTTAGTCATAGCCTCTGAATACAGGAGTTTAAATTATACCAGTGCAACAATAGATTACATCATACTAATGCTAACGTAATTGATTATATCATACCAATGCTAACCCAATAGATTAAATCATACCAATGTTAACTCAATAGATTAAATCATACCAATGTAACTCAATAGATTGAAAAGCTTTCAAAACCAGTTTCTAGCATTTCATTCTACTAAGTTAGTCAACACATGGTATCACTTTAACATGGTACAGTATTCTACATTTAATAGATGGATATACACTCACCGGCCACTTTATTAGGTACACCTGTTCAATTGCTTGGTAACACAAATTGCCAATCAGACAATCACATGGCAGCAATTTAGGCATCTAGACGTGGTGAAGACTAGTTCCTGAAGTTCAAACGGAGCATCAGAATGGGGAAGAATGGGGGATTTAAGTGACTTTGAACATGGCATGGTTGTTGGTGCAAGACAGGCTGGTCTGAGTATTTTAAAAACTGCTGATCTACTGGGATTTTCATGCACAACCATCTCTAGGGTTTACAGAGAATGGTCTGAAAAAGAGAAAATATCTAGTGAGGGGCAGTTGTGTGGACAAAAATGCCTGGTTGATGTCAGAGGAGAATGGGCAGACTGGTTGCTGCAACATTCAGATAGTAGGGCCAGATTTTGGCGTATACAACATGAAAGCATGGATCCATCCTGCCTTGTATCAGCGGTTCAGGCTGGTGGTGGTGATGTAATGGTTTGGGGAATATTTTCTTGACACTAGCAAGGTGTACCTAATAAAGTGGCTGGTGAGTGTATACTGTATATAAAATAAATCAGTGTTACCTGTATAGGCCATGCACAAAATCACACGTTAACCACTCTTCACGGTGAACACATTGACAGACAACGCATTACCTCTATCCATTCTCTGCATTTTTCTTTTGCCCTTTGTACCTGTTAGAACATCCTCATTTCTACAGACTATATAAAGCTGCCATTTTGAAAATCTTGAATTTTGACTCAAATGGATCCTTTTTTTTGTAAATCTGGGAAGACATAGTGCATCTCTAAGCCATACTTTGTATTGCACGGGTATGACGACTATCAAACCAAGCTTTTCATACTAGTGGAACGGTAACTGGCAATTATGACATATGTCTGGCTATTGCCTTTTCCGAATTTATCCCCGTGGTCCTTTTTTGTCTAGCATATTGCCTGAGCACAAACCTAGCAGGAGGTGCACTTAATCTTGCAAAGCTTTAATAATCTGTGAATGGCTGACTACAAACTGATGCAGGACATATCATTCTACTCCTGCAATCCACTAGCCTTGTGAAATTGCAGGCCACAAATAGTAATTAATCTTTTTTTTTCCTACCCCCTCAAATTGTAATTTTGACTATGAACTGCGCTTGGTCGTAAATCAGCAACACATACTGCTGTGTACAGTGCATGAATCATGATCAGGAGTGTTCGACTGCACACGTTGTGTTTAACAAGCTATAGACGAAGTCACAGGGCTTTATTACCACGCTGCCAGACTTAACACAGAAACCAAGCCTGAAGGCCCAGGCATTTGAGTTGAGATGAAAACACTGCTCTTATTAGTGGATATTACCTTGGAATGTTGATATGATTTTTAACCAAGCAAGTCCACCATGGCAAGTGCATCATAAATCACAGCTTAGTTTTTCTGCCCAGCATACAAAAGCATTATTAGTTTACCCATTTGTTATATGAAAAGAAGGCTAGGAACTTTTGAAGACCATTAAACCAATGTTAGTGTATACAAAAGTGATTTTAACTAAATTTAGAAAAGATATACATAAAGTTTGTTAGAGACCATCTGTATGTGAAGATATCTGAGGCACAGCTTGGGTGTGTGGACAAATATATGTTCTTTACATCCAGGAATCCTACTGAAGCTTCATCTAGGCTCTTTATCAGAAATGTGTCAGATTTCCTTATCGCTATACTTGTTCCAGGTCAACAACTTCGCATTAAAGCCAAATCTTCAAGATAACAGCCAGGGAATAAGCATTCTTAAAAGGAGAGCTCAGCAATGGCAGCTTCCATAGTTCCAACAAGACAGAATCCATAAAGAAATGTTTTGGCTGAGCTGGCACCACACAATGGAATGGGGGTGGGCACTGACAATTTAGTTAACATTCTTACAATAATAGGAAATGTTATATGAAGGATAAGTAAGGGGTGTTTTATTCATTTTGGGAAGGCAATACCTTCTAATGCTCACCTTTGACATTGGCTCTGTTTTTTTTAAAGCCCTCATTTTGTTATTATCAATTAGTTCAACCTGTACTACAGTGTTTCCTGGTCCAAAATAATTAGATACCATTTCTAACAAGTGGTTGAGTTATTTGTCTAAACACGGAGCACTTATCTTGTGGACAGTCGTCCGTGTATACACTCGATAACATGACAGAAAGTTGAAGACTGCAATTTGATTTGACATTCCATCATGCATTCTGGAGACAAAGGTCCACATAGGAATGTGAAGTAAGACATTTTCTTGTTAATAAAGAATTGATCCAATGTATTGATTTTACATGACACGGCTTTTGCTGAGATTTTGGCCTTCTTTTCTCTCTCTCTCTCTCTGCTGTATATAGTAAAGGATTCTCAATGAATGCCTGGGCATATGTGACACGGCAAAAGTCTTAAGTCTCTCGGATGCATATTCTGTATATATAGGCCCCGCTTCATAATCAGGCTATTAATCATCAAAAGCTGTCAAAGTTGACTGGGTGGACAATTTGTCATGCTGATGGCTGTAGCCTACACATGTGTGCAAATCTGCGGTCTCATGCAATATGTTGGGCTTGCACTGGACAAAGGACAACATCCTAATCAAGGAAGAAAGATAGAAAATGGAGCCTTTATGTCACCATACACAGACAGCACATGTTTGTCAACGGTAACTGCTTTTAGGACAATCAGAACAGTCAAATTTCATGGAAATCCAATGGCCAGTGGGATAGGAATGTGTTTTTATCTTTCCTCACTGCCAATGGCAGTCTAGGTGTACTTATTTTGTAAGCAATATATGTGAAATTGAAAGACCTTTTGATGACTGAATTCATGGAAAAAGTCTTACCATTCCTTTGGTTGTTCTTAAAAATGCAAGCACAGAGACTGTCATACTCATATTTCTCTACTGGGTAGGAACATGTATGCAGCCAGATGGATAAGGATGGCAATGGCCCTAAAATCAAGTCAGGTGCCATTTTTCTGTCCTAACAGGTTCCCTGTGCCTTAGAATGCATGCCTTGGTACCATGCCAGATTGAAAACCTGGGTCTATAAAAAAATCTGTATTTAGTTTTATAACACATACCATCACCTTAACACTACTTAAATAAAAAAGAGAGCAGTGTTGAGGAAACAGTATCCCACAACAGACAATAAGATCACGGGTTTCATTTTGCACCCTGCAGTAGAGGATTCAGCTGCTATGGAGCTCTTTTGCATTCACCTGTGCCCATAAGCATCTCCAAGTGGGAGCAGAGAAAAGCTGAAATTCCCATCCTTTTGCCTGACTATCTTCTCTGCTTGCCTAATTACTGTGACTGTTTGACTTAATGAAGCCGGCATGATGAAAAGTGGTCAAGAAAAAGATAGATGGCTTCATGCTATTGATTTCATGCAAATGTTAGTGACAGGTGATAGAAGCTCTAATGCAAGCTTTCAGAAGCTTTATGACTTGTAATAACTATAGGCTTTCATCTCTGAACAGATATTTCCATACATTTGAGATGCACTTACAGGGTTTTCCTCTTTATAAATGTAATTGAGAGTGTCATAGGGACCCATTCTGGCCCTTAGATGTGTCAGTGTCAAACAATAACACAGGCTATTTTTTTTTTACTGCTCCTGCAGGGTAATATGATTACTCATAATTGTATCGGGGAGTAGAAAACTAAAAAGTATATGCCTTGTTACGAACCTGGACTTTGGACTATTCTAAAAATTAAAAAAACTAGTTGCCAGCACTGTCCCCAGCAGAAGCTTTGCTCCACCGCCCATCTTCTTCCAAGTGGAATGAGCACCAGCATTGTTCAATCTACTATGTGCAAGTCCAGGGTGTCATGGGCACACCCCTGAGGATGAGTCCCCACGCTGGCCTGGGCTCAAAGTACAATACTGTAGAGAACTTTAATGCTATCATGATTTATGTTCCGCTCTCTTCAGTATTGGAGACTACCCAACACCACCACAGGGAGAAGATCAAGGATGTCATGTGACTGACCAGATGACAACAGCAAGAAAAGTATGTATGAATAGAATTTTTAAAAACAGGTGCAGGAGTACGGGGCACGCAAAAATCCTGGAGTTCTGCTTTAAGTTGTGTTTGTCAAGCTAAGTCTGAAACAACATTTAGACCCCATGAACAGCATTCCTAGTTTCATTTTGAACCTTCTTGTTAAGCAGCCATATTGAGTCTACTCTGCACTTCTTGTTCATGAAGGAACAGGGAGGGTGGAATGGGGTGAACAATGCATCCAGTGACTATTGTATAAGTGTTTATACAGTATAGATTTTGTCCCTATTTTTTTGTACTGTTATCTCTGTTATAAAGAAATAATAAAAGGAAATGTGTTTACGTTAATGAGTGTAATTGAATGCACTGGGCTGTAAGCTTCCTTGTGGGCAGGTCCCACTGTCCTGAAGTTCTCTGGAAACTGCTACTGGATACACCAGCTTTTCATAAAAAGGAGTAAAAAAAATAATTCCAAAACAGTTGCTGCATTAAAATGGAACCTCTTACTAATGGACTGCAACCCACCAAGAGTTGACAGGAAAGCAAAGAATAAATTAAAGAAACAAACACTGATGTTCCACCCTGCTGCTAGACAAAATAAGGAGGAGAAGAAATTTCATTGGCAAAAGCTCAAAGTGAAGTAGGAAGCACAAGACCTTTTCCACACATCTAATAAATCCTTAGTGTGTCGAGTTTACAAGCCAAGAGTCCAGCAGAGCCAGGGCAAGGCACTGGCACGTCCTAGTCACACAGTACTGAGCTAGGCCAATCAATACCACTTTCCTGTTTTAGAACTGGGTAATTATGAGGTGGAGAGATTGCCTGACCTTTCACCTGCACTGCATTACTTTGCTGATATTAAGATAAATTGCCTGATTTTGGGTAAACATATGCTGCAATTCAAACTGTCAGCACTGGTTTGCTCAGGGATAATTTGTATTGATCTCCCAGCTTCTTCCCAATTTTGCTTACTGACCTCGTGGATAATTAGAGAAAGGAGCCTTGGGTAACTTAAGAGTCATGGCTGCAGAAGAAGTACATGAAAGAATAGAGCGGAATGTGTTTATCATAAAGTATGCGTGTCGCTATTTCTCGATCTCAGAGCATCACATGACCTTGTAGGAAGCACTGAAATTAGTCATCAAAATGTCAGGATCTCATGTCACTCTACACAGTGCAAATATTACTCCAGCATCATGTACAAAGCCAATTTAACAGCGACACTTCGACATAACATTTGGTAAAGGTTGTTAAAGATTTTTTTTTTCTTTTAAGGAAGACTGAACCCCAGATAAAAAAAACCCCAAAAAAACAAAACTGCACGTAGCAATATTAAGACCCTCTTTCTTGTATAAGGATGGTGTAATATTTGACTGCTGTTTGTGAAAAGGCATGCAAACAGATGAAAAGATGCATTTCTGAATGTCTGACTGCCTTAAAAAAAAAAAAGAAGTCTGGTTATATCTGCAACCAGATTGGACAGGTTAACGCTCTCTCCATTTTATTCAATGAAAGTAAAGCTGGCCATACATGGTTCAGTTTTTTTTTTTTTGTTTAGCCAGCAGGCCGAACAAGGAAAACTGAACCAATTTCCCCCTCCACACATTTGAGTTAAATGCGTATATCCTCTCCGCTGTGTCATTGTATTCTGATGGCAGGAGTCCCCCGCTGTCAGAATACACTGATCAAAGCTAAAATTTACAAGCCCGTTCATAAGAAGTTTATCATTACACTGATGTCTCATGAATAGGAATAGCCATAGATGGATTGAAATTCTGCGGATCCCTGCTGAATCAGCTGAATTTTGATCCACCTATAGGCAGCTTAAGGCTGGCCATACATTTACAATTTTCATAGTTGAAGGTAAATCTAAAGGAAATTGGGCAGACATTAGAGAGAAATTTGTAAGAAAATTGTATAGTGTATGGCTGGCCTAAGCCTAGGTTCACAGTAGTGCTGCTGCATAATCATGTGTTTTTCAGTGCATTTTTGCACGTTTACATGCATTTTGTATGCATTTTCATGCCTTTTCTTGTTGTAAGAGAAGGAGAAAAGAGAAATGTATTCAGAAACCTCTGACAAAAATGCTCAAAAGTGCATGTACGTGCATTTTATGTGGGCTTTCCATGCGCTTCCATTGAAGTAAATGGGGCAAACAAAGCACTGTACCACTTTTTCAAAAAAACAAACTTCACGGTGCTGCACTGATGTGAGCAGGCACCATAGAGAATAATGTGATTTCCATTAGCATGCATGTCAGCGCAACAGCAAACAGAAAAGAGAAAATGCACTAGTGTTAACAGAAATGCCCCTGCTGTGCTATTGTGTTCTGACAGGGGGACTGCCACCCCCCCACCAGAACACACCAGTCAATGCTCTCAGCCAATGGCTGATCAGATGCTGATCGGCAGACCTTTTTCGGTCATGCCCTTTGACAGAAGCCGGCCGAATGGCTGGTTTCCTGTTGGACCAGCTGCCGTACACATGGACCAAATGTTGGTCTGTTTTTATTGAACCGACCGATGCCACCCAATATTAGGCCCATGTGTATGGACCTTAGGAGTTATGCTAAATAACACAGCCATATTGTGCCAGCTGAAAGGTCATCATTTCAAAAAGAGGTCTTTTTTTTTCTTTTCAAAAAAAAGGTTAATGTCCGGGCTCCAGACGTTTCTTAGTTACTGACTTGGAATAAGTATACTACAAACAAAGTCAACATACCTGATCTGTATACTTGCTGAAAGCAAATGTTAGTATGACAGCCAGGAAGATAGTATTTTCAGGAGTAAGTCAGTGATGGCAACCTACTTCTTTCTCTCTTCTTGTTAATCAAGATTACCATCTAACCAACAACTAATTGTTAACAGCTTTATTAAGCATTTGTTTAAATGTATTTCTTGCTTTACTACATAATAGAATCATATCTCTGCCTTACATTAAAGTGCCTGTGTATCCCTCAAAGTCTGAGCTCTTCCTTTATTTCCTAGTCCATAGGCTTTGCTTTTCACACACATACTTTGAAGAGCTTTTTATCATTGCCAGGCTTATTCAATAAGGTAGTGCAAAGAGCAATGATGATATCCAAAGTGCAGTAACCACCAGCACCCCATCAGACTGATCTGCAATCAGCTCATTGGGCTGTCTACTGCACTCTGTACATCGCTCTTTGCCTCGTTGAATAAGCCTGTGTGACTCAATGAAAGCACACTAATTGGAGTAAAAAGAATAATATTTGGCATATAGAGCTCTGAATAGAGGGACAATGCTATCATTCCCGGTATGACAGATTTCCAGCCTCTTGTATCTGAAGCCATAAAGCAGGCTTCCCTTGTGAAATATCTCTGTATTAACTATGCAATAAGATATTAACATTCCTCATTTAATGGGAGGCCTTTTATCTGTTTGAAATACATTATTCGTCCTTTTAGAGATAAACTGTATTAATATCCATTTGAGCAGGCTAGTGCGGCCTAATGCATAGTCATTTTGGTTGGAGAGCTGCTATTTTAGAATAGGAAAATTACATAGCAATAAAAACCTGAATGAACAGGGGGAGTTGAAACGGCTAGAATCACATTCCATGCCAAATGAGGCAAGCAATCAGGCAGACCCTGGAAGAAGCAGATACCCTGTTATCAGAGGCAGGCCAACATCCACAGCAGGTCATACAAATAGGGTCTGACATGACCAAATATACTCCATGATTCTTCCGCCATGAAGCAGCCCGACGCTCCAAAACGATACATATTTAAATACTTCTGAGTGCTCTGGAGTTAATCCGCCAGCTCTCTGTGCATTCAAAGTCATAACAGGAGAAACAAACTAAATATTTAAGTCACTTGCGTGTACTTGGGGGATTAATCACGGCACAATCGATGAAATTTTAACGGTGTGTGATGTCAGTTCACGTTGAGAGAGCTGAAGCCAACATGGCAGGAGACTTCAATGTTGGGCTATCAGCTTGCAGGTTTAAGAAAACATATACATTAGTTATACGTATGCTTAATCTGGACCATCATATTGCATATAATATGAAGTATATTTCTTGGATAAACAGTATGCCAACACTGAAAATTTTCAGAGAAAGTCAAATGAGAATTAATTTGCAGCATATCTGTTACTTCTCTATACAATGTAGCAATGTCGGGATGTTTCTTAATTGTCTTAGCCCATATTTACCTTTAAAATGTGTAATATGAATCTTCTAATATAGGTCTGCTTTACTGTATATAATTAAAGCTTAAGCACATCAACGAGGCCATCTCATGGGGATAATATCCTCCTTTTATTTGTAGCACCTTCTTTATAAACAAATGTGTCACTCAACTGTAAGGGGTACAAATTCAAGTTGATCAAACACATCATAATGTTGCGTCTAGTTGTCTGCTTTTCTCCAGGATAGAAAAATCCTAAATCTGAGTCAAACCATAGCCCCCAAGGGGCCATAGGCAATGCAGAACTCACTCTGCTTGCCCGGTTGCTACATTCTAGAGCTACTCACTGCATGGATATAATCTAGAGGCACACACATTGCATGGCTACATTTCAGAGCTACACACTGCATGGCTACACTCCAGAGCTACACACTTCATGGCTACAATCCAGAGCTACACATGGAAGGCAACACTCCAGAGCTACACATGGAAGGCAACACTCCAGAGCTACACACTGCATGGCTACAATCCAGAGCTACTCATGGAAGGCTACACTCCAGAGAGCTACACACTGCATGGCTACAATCCACAGCTACACATGGAAGGCTACACTCCAGAGCTACACACTGCATGGCTACAATCCAGAGCTACACATGGAAGGCTACACTCCAGAGTTACACACTCCATGGCTACAATCCAGAGCTACACATGGAAGGCTACACTCCAGAGCTACACACTGCATGGCTACAATCCAGAGCTACACATGGAAGGCTACACTCCAGAGCTACATACTGCATGGCTACAATCCAGAGCTACACATGGAAGGCTACACTCCAGAGCTACATACTGCATGGCTACAATCCAGAGCTACACATGGAAGGCTACACTCCAGAGCTACATACTGCATGGCTACAATCCAGAGCTACACATGGAAGGCTACACTCCAGAGCTACACACTGCTTGGCTACAAACCAGAGCAACACAGTGCATTATTATTATTACATTATAGAGGATTTCTATAGAGCCAACAGTTTGCACAGCACTTTACAGTATAAAGAGACAGTACAGTAACAATACAATTTAATTTTAGAGGGTTAAGATGATCCTGCTCCTGGGAGCTTACAATCTAATAGAGCTTGGATGCAGTCTAAAGCTACAGACTGCGTGGAGACAGCCTAGAGCTACAAACTGCGTGGAGACAGCCTAGAGCTACAAACTGCGTGGAGACAGCCTAGAGCTACAAACTGCGTGGAGACAGCCTAGAGCTACAAACTGCGTGGAGACAGCCTAGACCTACAAACTGCGTGGAGACAGCCTAGAGCTACAAACTGCGTGGAGACAGCCTAGAGCTACAAACTGCGTGGAGACAGCCTAGAGCTACAAACTGCGTGGAGACAGCCTAGAGCTACAAACTGCGTGGAGATAGCCTAGAGCTACAAACTGCGTAGAGACAGCCTAGAGCTACAAACTACGTGGAGACAGCCTAGGGCTACAAACTGCGTGGAGACAGCCTAGAGCTACAAACTGCGTGGAGACAGCCTAGAGCTACAAACTGCGTGGAGACAGCCTAGAGCTACAAACTGCGTGGAGACAGTCTAGCGCTACAAACTGCGTGGAGACAGTCTAGAGCTACAAACTGTGTAGAGACAGTCTAGAGCTACAAACTGCATGGAGACAGTCTAGATATTTGTGCTCAGTATTTGCTAGTGCTGACACAGCACACTGTACTGCCTTCATCACCTACATTCCCAGGCTGAGTACTATTTACCCTCATGTGACCAGTATCCAGGACAAACAGAACACTGAATCATATAAGGTACCATACCTATGTTCCTTTAAATGACTCCATATATTAAATGCCATATTTTAGTTTTGGGAGGACACCTCTGACTTGAATCACCCTTTATGGTCTAATTTCTCTCAAGTAGCAACACTAACCAAAAACAAACTGCGTCTCTGAGCTCCAAGGTCTTAAAGATGCCCGAATATTAATGTCCGTGGAGCAGTGTCCAACGTCCAAAGAATCCTATAGCTCAAAAACGTTGCCTGTATGTTACTGTATGTCCACCATACATCAGAGCCTGCGTCAGTGCTTTGCACCAGAGTTATTCATTTATTTAATTAATCCCTTTTGTGAACACGATATCCCTTTTTAAGACCACATGAAAAATATCCATGCCATGATCACAATCAATACCATTACAACAGGGAACTAGAATTATGCAACTGTGTATTTTCCTAGTTCTCAGGCCCAATATCAAACTGGAAACTTGGGCCGGGCACCTAAGCTTAAAGAGTAACTCCACTTTTATTGTGGAAAAAAAACCAATCACCTCTGGGTGATCAATATACAGTGCAGGGATTTAAACAAACTTGTTTGCAGTATCCTACCGGTTTCTGCTCTGAAGAGATAGCAATTTGTTTGTCTGTGTCTTTTAGATACTGATTCGGAATGGAAGAGTTTTTTCATTATTGATCACATGATGTACTTGCAGTGTTTTAATGAGTAAAGTTGCAGAGTCTGCATCCCCTTGGAAGTGATTAAACCTTTAGGAGTATCTAATCTTAGATTGTAAGCTCCAAGGATCAGGGCCCACCTAACCCTCTTGTATTGAACTGTATTGATGCTGTATTGTCTCCTGTTATATAGTAAAGCGCTGAGCAAACTGTTGGCGCTATATAAATCCTGTATAATAATAATCAAAAATTGATTTTTGTTGCAGAATATGCCTAATATCTGACTTGTATCTTAGTTTTCAAAATCAGTGAGCCAATCAAACAAATAGGAAATGACATCCCTGGAGAAGTTCCATTCTGTGTACAGAAAGTCTCCAGGTTGCCATTTTGCATTGAATTTTACAGAAAGTTACAAAACTGCAGATTGAAAAGGAAAGGTAATTTTTAATAACCTTCACATACAGTATGGCTTTTGTCACAATTACATATGCTATCTTTTTTTTTTCAATTTGCTATATTTTTTTCCCACAAAAGTGGAGTTACCTTTTACAAAAAAAAAAAAAAACTCTGGTTATGAAAAGCTTACAGCTGCAGAGAACCTCTCATGGAACTGTGACAGCATCTCTATGTTGGCTGTCATTGAGAAATCAGGCATAGGGATTTTACTTGGAGTTCCTGTGCCATGTGAGATGACAGCAAGAGCAGGGGCGGACTGACCATTTGGAAACTAGGGCACTGCCCGAGGGCCCAGCGTCAGTAGGGAGCCCCATGAGATGCCCCTGGTACCTTTTTCATAGGCTTTTTTCAGTTTGGGCAAGGACACAGGGGCCCCATGATCCCCTATTGCCTGGAGGACCCATGAGTTGTCAGTCCGCCCCTGAGCAAGAGTCATTTTCCTGTGAACTACACCAAACTGATATACCAGCCTTGGGTGGCCTTTGAATTATGGTGCTTTTTACTGCATCAAAGGTGTGTTCTATGTGCATTAGTATTAGGTGATAGAACTTTATTTATCTTGAATTGGCTGCGACCAACAGGAGTACCCTTGTATGCTCCGTAACAATGCTAGAGCAGATTTAGTTCCCGGCCTTGCTCTGAGTGCGTGGTTGGAACTGGAACGGGAAGATCCTGTAATGCAGGAAGTTGGCTTCTTTTAGCACTGACATGCTATTGTTTTAGCAAGTGTGCAGCCAGGGAAAGAGAGAGGGAGTGAGATGTAAATCTGGAACTGACACACATTTTCCTCCTACCAGAAAAAAAAAACCCTGCCTATAATAATAATAACAGGAAGGCATTCATTTGCTTTATTCCAGCTGCTGTTTGCAGCCATTAAACCGGTTCCAGTTTCATTTCAGTAATGATCATCTTCCTGTAACTTCCCAATCATGCATTTGTCATATTGCAGTCATTTTCTAGTTACAAACAGATCCTCATAATGAGGTAGTTTTTCACATTAGCAGTGTAACTACATAACAAGAACATCTGCAGATCCCTTTTAGGGGACAAGAGAGAGCGTCAATTTAAAAAAAAAAAAAAAAATCCTGGGTTCTTAAATAAGATACAACAGTCTTTTTTTTTTTTTTTCTCCTCCATTTTTGTCTCCTGCATCTTGCACGGAGCTTCGCAGGCAGCCACCTGACTGGATGAACACAGGTTGTAATGTGTAAAAATTAAATAAAGTAAAATTAAATTGCTCAATTCAGGGACATTCCTCTAGAGGGTGTTAGTGATTTCAGTGACAAAGTGCTATTTGCTGACAAGTCGTTTACACATTAAGCAGCACAATCCGAGGGGGGACAGATGTCAATAGCAATTATATCACCTAGTGGTTATTAAATGTCCCACTGATAAGTAAGTAGGTGAACTTGACCAGGTGTTAAAGACTGCTGTGTTCAAATCATTGTCTGCTAAAGAATGTCTCTCTTTAGCCCCCTGGATGCTCTTCAGCGCCTCAAAGTCAGAAATTGCTCTTACAAAAAGGAGAAAAAGATGCTTTAACCAGGCAAGTCACAACACTGAAAGGAAGTCCTTCAAGTGAGACTTCTAATAGATAAACTAGGTCACTTCAGATTTATTGAGGGCTGCAATTACCAATTACAAAATACTGGGCGATTATGTTTTTATAGTCTATCATCAGTTAAAGGTTCCAAAAGCAATAGTGCATCAATATTCAAGAAATTTGTGCAAAGTAAGTCATTGACTGGATTAATAGCAAGCATCATAAAAAGATCCCTTCTAATCAGTCGTGTGATTAGAAAGCCTCTGCCCAACAGCACAGAGCGGCAGATCATTCTACTACTGTTTCCTGGGTTAAACTTACTGCTTCCTCAGGCACCCTCCTGCTGACCGGACAGAGGTCATAATACAGATTAACTCTCCAATAAGCAGGCTAAAAAGCATAGAGAGGAGATACAGGGAGCTGCAAAGCTTTACGAGGAAATAGAAATATCAACCGCCTGGGTTGTGTAATGTGGCAGAGGCCTGTAAATTACAAGACAGCCGGACAAAATTACAAATTGTTTGGTAAGACAGGTCACATATATTATTTCAACTGTGCTTTTAGCAGCTTGGCTGCATGTCTACCTTACATAGAGGGATTCTTCATGATGTTACTCTGCTCTGTCATTATGACATTGGTTTACATTATTTATTCCAGATACTTCTATAGCGTCTTCAATTTACGCATTGGACAGGTTCACTTTAACAAACAGGTAGCGGACTTTATTTCAGTGCCAATTGCAACATTTAACCCTTTGAGGACCATAAGATTACGGAATGCCAAAAGAATAAATTTTTTGTTTTTAAAGTTCATACACTTCAGTTGCTGTAACTAAGCCATTTCATGAAATAATTGGCAAAAATCTAGGTCCATTTGTTGATAAGAACTAATATTTTGACTCAAACAAAAAAACAAAAAGTATTTTAAGTTCTTAATCAGATGATACAGGCAATTAAAAACATGGGACAAATACGTCCCTTGGTCCTCAAAGGCTTAAGGAGTAACAAGACCTAGTGTACCCATGCCTTCACCCATGCACACATGCCTACAATAAAGCACACTGCTACAATTCTGCCTATCGGCAATGACACGTTCTAAATGAGGTAGAGGCACTGATTGGCTGACGGCCCCAACAGCCAATCTGTGCCTCTGTCTCATGCGGGAGCGTTCCTTGGCCAAAGCGGAAAGGGAAAAGGTAGCAGTGGGGCAGTCATCAATGCAAACAGGTGTAGTGGTGCTCCTACCTTCCTTCAATCTGCAGCCCAACCCAGTGATCAGACTAAAAGGCTGCAGATACCTCTGCGTACTGTGAACCTATGGAGGGACAATCAGCACTCAGGTAAACATCAAATGGCAGTATCCTTTATGGAAATGACACAAAACAGCAGTAAAGCATCCAACACATTTCGGCTGTCAGGCCTTAGTCAAAGCCATGACTAAGGCCTGATGGCCAAAATGCTTTGGCTATTTTACAGCTATTTCATGTCATTTCAATAAAGGATACTGCCATTTGACATTTACCCGAGTGCTGAATGTCCCTCCAGTGGTTAGCAGTGGGGCAGTGGATGGTTGAACTCCAGGAGCAATGAACTGGGCTTTAAATTTCAGCTACACTTAAAAAAATAGAATTTAGATGTGCTGATTACTTTGCAGCCTTTATATTTTACATTGCTCCTGAAGTTCAACCATCCACTGCCCCACTGCTAACCACTGGAGGGACAGTGACTAAGGCCTGATGGCCAAAATGTGTTGGCTGTTTTACAGCTGTTTCGTGTCATTTCAGTAAAGGACACTGCCATTTGATGTTTACCTGAGTGCTGACTGTCCCTTCTGTGGTTAGCAGTGGGGCAGTTGATGGTTGAACTCCAGGAGCAATGTAAAAGTATCTAGGATGCATCTTTTTTTTTTTTGGATAGCAAAATAGAAATCAGCACATCTAAATTCTATTTTTATAACTTTAAAGTACATTGCAGCTGAAGACAAAAATGGTCAAGTAGCCCTGATAACAAAATCCTATTCTTATTTCTTATTTAGGGAAGACAAGGGATACACAATATTGCAAAAAGCCTTTACTGCAGTCTTCCTGCATTTAAAAAAAATAAAACAGAAGCTTGAAAATAATGCTAAGTCTTTCACTTTATCATCCACTGTCTCTGGCCAGTGCATTTCATCTTTAAGAAATTCAGATGCTTGGGAAATTAAAATTTCAAAGATCTGCTGGAAAAAAATCAATGCGTTTAGATCAATGCTCATAGAAATTTCATGAACTTTGAACCAATGTGGGCATGATGATGAGAAGTGGTCGGATTCTCGTGTTGCTGATAGTTCCTCACGCAGATGAAATACAGCCTACGGGGCTATGAAGTGCTATGCATTTCACAAAGGCTACGCTTTAATATTTTGTCCGACAAAAAAAAAAAAAAAAGAAAGAAATTAATTTTTAGTCTATTTCGGTAACAAGTGCATAGATAGAGGTTGGGAATACAGTGCTTTTCAGGTGGTGTGACGCGCTGGGGCGCCGGTTCTTTAGTGCATCTAATGCTTTGTACATTAACACGGGCCAGAAATGAAATCCGTTCCCTTTGCAGCCGATTGCAGGTGCAAATTAATATTGTAAAATGAAGATCAATACATGGACAGGGCAAAATCAATAGTGGCTAAATTATTGCTGCATTTTCCTCCTCATTCAAGATGAGTTGTGTTTTCCTCTCAAAGTCAATACTTTGCAGCTTTTCTCATTAATTTCTCAATAAATTTGGCAATGAATTTCAATCACAGGACTCGGCAGGCTAAGCCAAGTGCGGAGGGCCGCATAGGAAACACAAAGGCATGGAGGGGCAGAGGCATCAGTCATCGTGCAGGCAGCCTTGCTTGTTGAAGCAGGACTAATATCCTTGACTTGCTAAGTCTACAACCTACAGCCTATTACAACCTATTTAGTGTAGAAATGTAAAAGAGGATTTGATCCCATTGTGCTACGTCTGACAGAGAACACTTAAGAAAATTGTGAATTGGTTGTGTTCCATCTATGTAGTCTACAATATTTACACCTAAAATTTCCACCTGTTGGTGGATAGCGGATTACAAAAATGTATTTAAAAAGTGTCTAAGTGGTCCCTTGCAACTAACAGCATGGTAGCTTAAAAAGGCAACTGTTCTCTTTCTAATTTATAAGATATACTTGAAATGTGATTGTTCTATAAATGTGTTTATATTATTACTGACGTATGCTGATGCTTTGAAAGCCTTGTTTTCCCTGCCCATGTTCATCTTGATGTTTTCAACAAATTCAGGCATAACTTGGGACAATCAGACTATGCAGGAGAAGACTCCTAAATGAGTAATGTTTACAGTACCTGCTAATAGGCACATGAAGATTTTCACAAAATGCCAAAAAATCTTTGTGATCAATATCTATAAAATATCCTTTTTACTATACATGCAAAACCTAGTCTGCTAACCTAGCAGCCAATACATGAAAGTCAGGGATAGGTAGTATGTATTGCAACTGGAGTGCACGTGGTCCCTAAGCAGCACTAAAAGATGTATAAATGATTGGGTTCTATGGCCAACAAGGAAACTTTCTTTATCACATATGTTAGTATACAACTGGTTTCAAAGAATAATTTAGTTGTGCATATATGGTATTCACTGAATGGCAGTCACTAGGTTACAGTCCCTTTTACACAACACAATACCCAGACTATATAAACAGAACTATATAGAGGATAATGTAATACAGGTATCTTGACACCAGGCAGAACCCTTACATTAACAGCTCAATGTCAAAACTCACCAATAGCCTAATCAATAGCAGACAACCCTTGTCTGAAAAAAAGAAAAAAGCTATAAAGATAAGCAGTGCGTGAGGACACCTCTATTAAACTGACTTAAGACATCATTAACCCATTTACACAAAACAGATAGCAATAGATAGCCAGCTACTTGAGGCAGTACAGTCTGTGTCCCTACAGGCTTTGATCATTCTTAGTTCTGTACCTCTATAAGTGAGCACAAGCTGCACACAAATACACACTTCAAATTCGGCCTAGCAGCTCCTTAGAGGAACATTGAAGCAAAGCTTTAAAAAAGCAAAACTAAAACCACCAGTTGGCAAAAAATGTATACATGTCTGACAGCAAGCAAGGCATAAATACAACGGGCAGAGGAAGATAGGTTGACTTTAGCCTTAGCTATAAGTTCCATATATGCCTAATGGCTCAGTACAGACAAGTATTACAACCAACCACAGGCTTCATCCAAACTGTTAAAACACACCCTTGCATCTTAAAAAACAATCAACTATGGGAGCTCTTATAATTCTTTAGTCAAGATTAAATTTCTAATAATAATAGAAAGTGGAAGATGGAGGGTTCAGTGTTAGATCAAAGTGTCTTGGGTATAATGAAGGTAAAAGGTCTCAGGTTGTCCATAGGCTATAGGAGATCTGACCATCTGAACATCTAGTAGGAAAATAAACTAAAGCTAAAGAGGATGCCTATTTCCATTTGGATGGAAGGTGGGGGGTGATAAAGGGACACTAGTAAACACTGTCACCATCATTTACAGTATCTCAAGGAGGAATAATAGAGACTGAGGTAGGTTTTATAATCTACTAGACTGATGTACCAAAAGTCAGCTGGCAGAGAGAGATTATGAGTGATGTTATCACCACAATCTGGACCTTTTCAGCAGGATTGGTTGGTATGTGGTCCATAGGTACCTTAAAATGAACATATTTCTGTGATAGGCTCAAAAGGGAAGCTCTAGGGAAGATTATTTTTCCGAGTTGGCGCATGCACAGCCAAACACAGACCCTGAAAGCAATACATTTGATGAGAAAGATTTTTTCCTAAGGTTTAGCAGGGATCCCTTTCAAAAGTGAATGCAATAAAAACTATCACTACATTGCCTCAAAGCACCCAGGTTCAGATCTGTCCACCAAAAGGACAACCAGAGAATAAAAGTTTCACTGGAACAGGTTACTAAGCTACAGTTTTTATTGCAGACACTAATAAATAAGGCAAATAGGAGTGTTTTGGAAGTAATGTTGAAGTGAAAGTGATGGGGTGGGACGATTAGAACACTGAAAGGGACAGTCCCTAAATCATTGAAATGCCCCACAATGCAAACAAAGAAGGCAACAGCTCAATTTCTTAGTTAGAGAACAGCGTTTCCTGACCGACAGCTATTGGATTGCACTCAGACAATTATGTTTACACCGCAGATACAAGATGCTTGTTGCTGGTTTAATATAGTGCTGCAGAATCTACCAATCCCAGCCCTGCAGGTACGGAACAGCCAGTAATAAAATGGCCTATCAGTTGCACTCACTTCTGAGGGAAGGCCGTGCCTTTTGGCAAGATGTAATACTAGATATGAAATAGATGCTTATGCCAGATTACACCCTGTCCCAAACATCACGGAAAGGTAGAGTGCAAGTGAGCCCAAATAAAATATGTACATAATAATATAATATATAGTATGGCTGCTATATTGTGCACTATGAACCTAAAATGGTTAATAGGATACAGTCTACTTAAAGGAATGTTTACCCCAATATAATACTTTTCAAAAGTGATAGCAAACTAGAAGAGGCTAAAGAAGAGGCTCTGCAAAATTTTACAAAGCATGTCATGTCTGTCATTGCCTCAGAAGAAGCTTATGCCCTACTGGGCAGACACACATGCAAGGGTCTAAATTGGGAAAAAGTGAAATAATCCACCTGTAAATATCTGGAAGGTGAAAGAAATCCAGATCAATCACATGGAACCAACAAAAACATGAGGAGAACATACAACTGCCATGCAGATAGTGTTCTTGCTCGGTACTAGCCCAAGCACTGTAAGGCAAAGGTGCCATCATACTGCTCATCTCAGCCAGTGTTCTATCTACACCTGCTCACAACACTCATGTATGAGCAATGAGCCTTGTCTCACCTGACACCAATCAAAACTTTTCAACAGTCAATACAGGAAAAAGATTTATGATTGATTACTCGGGAGTACTATACTCATTCCAATAAAATAAAGGACATGATCATTTTTAATAATTGTGTGCAGAAGAACTTGGCAATCAAATAACAGCTGTTTCCAAAAGCGAATACTCCAGTATAGAAAGTGGACTTCTACTGTGATTGGTCGAGAGGGTTTACAGTTGCTCTTTGCACTTTAAACAGATCTCTAATCTCAGCTTTTACACATTTCCACACAAGGTTCTGGCTCTGTTCAGCTCAGTCACTCTTCCACCACCTAGTTATCAGCCGAAAACAGGCAAGAAAATCCTCGATTCAAGCACAGTATAATGCAACAACAATAAGTATTCACTTACAACAATAACAAAGAGATTGGTGTTGAGTTACCAGGTCCCTAACAAGAAGGGATGGCCTTTAGCACTCCAGGTGTTACTAAACTACATCTGCTGGAGCAGTGGCGGTCGGAGCGACGCGGCTGAGAAACAGCTGTAAGGTTGGAAAATAATAAAGTCTTTTCCTCGCTGTCTGCAACAATGTCCAAAACACTGGGTGACAGGTGTCAAGTCATACTATTTTCACAATCTATTTCTACATACACTCCATACAAATGTGTAACAATTCAACAATTAGCCGTGACCTTGCAAGCGCAGACTATCTGATTTTCAATATTAGATGGCAGAAAGGCATTTAGAGATGGTTAACGCTCTAAAATATTGTCTAATCTAATTTTGGTAAGTATTAAACGGTCTATTGTTTGGGTTTGTAAGTGTTCTTGTTATGCAGGCCCCCTGATGCTGCTTGCTGTCTTAAGAAAACAATGGCTTATTGGCTTAAAAAAAGCCAAAAGAGCATTTGTGAGGTCAGGTCTGATGCTGGATGAGAAGACCTGGCCTCATGATCAGCATTCCAATTAATCCCAAAGGGGTTCAATAGGACTGAAGCAATGGTACTATGCAGGACACTTTCTTCACACCAAACTCTTGAAACTATGTCTTAATGGAGGTGGCTTTGTGCACAGGGATACAGTCATATTGGAACAGAAGAATAAGACAGATTTTCTAAATCGCCTTTGTATGCTGTAGCATTAACAGTACTCACCAACGGAAAGACTTGACTTTGATAACTTTGAGGGGTGTTCACAGCCAAGAGCCATGTGACTGTCATTTTAAAATCCCATTGGACTAATTGGACTGAAAATAACTAAACTGAATTCAATAATAATTATTTAAAGAATTCCAAACTTATAAACATTATTGTAACAGAACATTGAGATGTTAACTACTTCTACTGGATTCCATCAACTTGACATAGGATTGGTTACCAAAGGCAACCACTCTTTTCCTTTCCTTTGTATTTAATAAAGCAACCAACCCACTACTTTTATAGCAGAAAATACATCAAACTTTGATAGTGATTGAGAAAATGAGATATAGATATCCAATCCAAAACAAAAATCTGAAGCCGTATTGATTGAAACGTAGATGACCTCTTTGTCCCTTTTTTTTTTCTTTTAAAGACAAATGGCTGTCTGCTCACTACTACATTACGTCAGTTTTGGGGCAGCACAGTCGATACCGTCACCTTGACTTCCTCTGGAAAGTTGTTGATTTATCAGCGGCTCTGAGTTACCACAAGTTGAATATAAATACAACACAACGTTCTATCAGGAAAACTGAGATCCTTGGCCACCGGCAGCACAAATAAAAAAAAAATAATAATAAACGCGTGATAGACAAATGTGTCTTGTTAGCACCAGCCAAAAAGCGCTTGACTTGTACTAATAACAGAAAGGCGATGTTGGTCACTATGGGTCCAAAGACGAAGCACCCTGTCACAGACTAGCTTGGAAAATTAGCAAATAATGTTTCCTTTCCTTGATAAATGGCAGACAGTTCCTGCTCACCAATCATTTTTTAACATTTTGATGCATGTCTACATTCCCGCTGGAGGAACTGAAAAGTTTACCGGCCCTCAATTTTCCGATGATGAATGGGCAGCTGTAAATGTGCGATTTCTATATGAGGTATAGTTCATTTTAAGCAATTCTAGTAAATGTGTGTCACTGATTAGGACAAATAGTCTGCTGGTACAATAGCGCCAAAGCTATGTCTTATTCCTCAGACCTCTTTCCAGGCATAGAGAAGGGAGAAACAAGGACAAAAAAAACAAATCATAAAAATAAAAAGCATCTACTTGTTTAAGTTTTTATTGACCATCTCTGGGTGATAATGCTTGCATAAAACACATCCTATCTAATACAGATGTTTTCAATATGTGAGTAAATACTGAACCACTGGGACCTTAAATTGTCCCGATGCACCTTCTGTGATAGTTGGTTCAAAGGCAGCCAATAAAGGGCACCAATTCATTTAATATTTCATGCAGGACAAGTAATACACCATTGTCAGCTTGATCAATGTGTTGCCAATAAAGAAACGTCAGTGAGCAGCTGCAGACTGGTCAGCAAAACAACAAAGAGATTGCAGGACACAAATAATGACAGAGATCGAGGAATTAATGCTGGAAAGAACAATAATAAAAACAGCAATACGGAGGCACCAGGGCAGTGAAGCAAAGCATCATGGTCTAAAGGACTGCAGAAATAACGGGTAATGATGAATGACAAAGAGCCCACTAACAATTCACTAATAATTCAGCAATATGTACAAGTGGCAAGTCGTTGCCTATATGGCCTTGCAGCTCTGGGGTCCTGGGTTAGTCTATAACACAAAAGAGTTTATATTCTGGCTCTGTGTTTCTTCGCTGTGCTCCGAAACGTCTTCCAAAAATGCTTGGTAGTTAACTAGCTTATGATCAAATTGGCTCCAAGGTGTAAGTGCGTGTGTGGCTGGTGAGGACTGCAAGGGATTTCTATGTATTGTACATACTCTGCAAAGCTTGTACAATATGTTTGGTTCAGCATGGGAATTTTAAACATTTTTCTTTAAAATTAAATTCCGTAATCCCATCTAGCTTTTTGTAAATCAAGCAAAACGATGCAGCTGTGTAAGAGAAACAAATCGTAATTATGTGGAAGTGATGAAACTAACCACCAAACAATCACACTGTGTGGGCCAACATGCAATATGCAAATCCAGCAGTGTTCCTAAAGTAATATTATTTATTTATTTCAGGTACTTATATAGCGTCATCAATTTACGCAGCGCTTTACTTATATATTGAACATTCACATCAGTCCCTAACCCTCAAGGGGCGTACAATCGAAGGTCCCTAACTCATATTCACACATACTAGGGCCAATTTAGACAGGAGCCAATTAACCTACCAGCATGTTTTTGGAGTGTGGGAGGAAACCGGAGTACCTAGAGGAAACCCTCGCAGGCACAGGGAGAACATGTAAACTCCAGGCAGGTGGTGCCGTGGTTGGAATTTGAACCGACGACCTTAGTACTGACAGGTGGAAGTGCTAACCATTTAGCCACTGTGCTGCCTGATATTACAGGTCTAACACACATGGAGACTTTCCTTCACTGCCGACATATTGTCTAACTTAAAGGAAACTTAAGAGAAACACAAAGACTGCTATAGCTGGCCTACTACTGAAAATGCTTGTTGCCTAGTTATCTCTGGCTTGAAAACGTTTAGAGATACAAATCTGGAACAGGCATGCAGTTCGGGAAAGTTGAAGTGCTGGACTGCATACTGTGTGTTGCATAAGTCAATGATACAAAAAGAACTAAAACTATTGAAACAGCATGACAGCCAGGGATATAGTGTTTTCAAAGAAAGAGGTCAGCCATGGTAGCCTCCATAATTTATAAGTACAGGTTTCATTTAAGGCTGCTTTCATGCCTATGCATTGTGGTACGTGCATTTGTTTTGAATGGTGCCTCAATGTACCTTGCAAACACTTTTGCATTTCCGTGCACCACAAGGCACATGTGGGGACCATGAGTACACGGTGGTGCACTGGGTAATAAAGGATGCTGCCCAATTTTTAGTGCATTGTGGAGCATTGGCAGATTATTATCAGTGGACTATTTTATAGCAACACAGAGTTGCGAAGGGGGCCTAATAGCTCAATTCACCGAAAGCGAACATTTACATTTGTATTGTATGTGCTGGAGACTTAAATAACCAGAATAGTGAGATCTCTGTACTCGATTTCTCAGGTCCCAAAGCAATATTAGCCTTCAGTAAGTAACCCAGCACACCAGACTCCACCAGCAACTGAAAGTATTCTTTCTAGGTGGACTGGTCCTTTAGGCAGCTTGTCTTTGTACATGCTAGGAAATAGGAGAGCTTTGGGTGGCTGCTACGAACTTTGCTCTGGCTTTATAAAAATCAGACCAGTTGTAAAAAAAAAAACAATTTTAACACAAGTTTCTTATAAATATGAATGGTGCAGAGCCTTAGTTGGTTAGCACGTAAACCTTACAGTACTAGGGTCTTTGTTTTGAATATTAGCCAGGACAACATCTGCCAGGAGTTTGCATTTTCTTCTGGGTACTCCAGCTTCCTCCTACACTCCTAGGACATGCTGGTAGATTAATGTCTTATGTCTAACTGGCCCTAGTATGTATGTACAAATTTGCTATGCATAGGCGTTATTACATTTTGCATGCCAAGTCCCTAGCTTGGGCAATTGGGGAGGGCTGAGGAAAAGCCTAGAGATCCACCTCCTAAAATAAATTTGCTAAGAAAATTCTAAGGTTATAGGCCTGCAAGCATATCAGCCATGGTGCCCAGAGAGCTGAATGATAGTTTTGACGAGAGTCGAATACGACTGAACAGATATATACACGCTGCACTAATATGAATTTTGTTTAATGTTCCTTCTCAAGAATCATATATTACAGCTGAAAAACTAAACCCAAGTCTCAAAGGGTTAACTTAAATCATATGGTGGTGAATAGGGGTAAGGGGCACAGAACTTGGTCTGAAGGGGTTAACTAGAACCACCGTGGGGTACGGAGTGAATCCCAGCAACAGTTCCTCGCAGACAGGCAGTACAATGTGTGCAGCGGGAACAAATGAAGTAGCTGTGAATTATGATGGAATAAAAATAGTATGATTTGTGGGAGGTAATTAGCAGTCATTTGCCCAGCGAATACAAGTTATTTGTTTAAAGAGCGCTGACCTATGAGACAGCTAGTTTGTCTTGGCTGTGATAGGAAGGGCTATTGACTCCAAGCTTGTGGAACGGTGTCATTGATAGAATCGCATTTGAATGCACACAAAAGATCGTTAAATTGGTCACTTCTCATGTTTCTCAAGTGGAATGAGAGCTAAACTGTGTCATGTGTTGCAGGCCAGAAATCAAATGCATATGTTGCAAGAGCTGCCAGTGCTGAGCCCAATTAAAGCTGGCTTGTAGGCCCTATGAAAAAAAAACTACTGGGTGGATATTTTTTTTTAATAAGGCAAAGAGCAACAATTGAAGCACAGTAAGGCCTTGCAACCAATCAAAATTCACTATTCTGTGTACAACAAGTGAAACTGATTTGATATTTGTTACTACGTTGATTTTTATTAAACTAGCATTAATAAAGTGGAAGAAAAGCCTATCTACATCTATTCTTAAAAAGCCTTCCCCCACCTATCCTGCTTAACCTGTATAAAGGTGATCTGTACACATATCCAGGGGCGGACTGACAACTCATGGGGCCCCCGGGCAATAGGGGATCATGGGGCCCCTGTGTCCTTGCCCAAACTCAAAAAAGCCTATAAAAAAGGTACCAGGGCATTTCATGGGGCCCCCTACTGCCCCCGGGCCCTCGGGCAGTGCCCAAGTGCTCGAATGGTCAGTCCGACCCTGCACATATCTATATTTTTTCTGGCTCAGTCTGGTCACATGATCCCAAAGTGCTGGTTTCCATGTGTCAGTGAGCATCTGCTGTAAGGGAGAAGAGGGAGCATAGACAACAGCTGGGCTATGGGAACCTTTGTCATGGCTCTCAGAATTCAGAATCATTGTTGAGCACGTCCTTACATATAGCGCTGCAGGATCACATGACTGGACCAGATTTAAAATAAATATGTACATATATCTCTTTTAGCCCTGGTTCACACTGATGCAATTCTGATGCGTTCCAGAATGCATGGAATCGCATGACATGTGAAATATGGAGGCCGTTCACATATATGCAATGCGATTCCGGTGGGATTTTAAAAAGGGTCCTGTGTGAGTTTTGTGCAGTGCGGTGACATTTGTAGCTACATGGACTTGAATGAAAATTGCTTATCTGCCCTAAGACAACAGGATTCCAGTAAGTTATTTGCAGGTTTTTGCTTTGTTCCTTAACTCCCATTCCTGATCCATGTCAGGAGAGGACACAGAGAGAGAGAAAAACTGACTGAGAACGCTGCCAAACAGCATTCATGTTGATATTTTCAGAAAAGCAGTGTCTTTTTCACTTCCCGTAAGCCTATCATCCTCCCTAGCTATGGTCAGTAATCGACCATTTGCCCTGACCCCCCTCCCCCCATACAATGGAGATAAAAAGATATAAACATGTTTGTAGTCCATATCCAGAGAGCAGATTAGGGCCGTGGCGGCGGACCTATGGCACGCGTGCCGCAGCGGGCACGCAGAACCCTCGCTGCCGGTACATGAGTCAAGTTGCCCCACTACTGCCCTGCAGCCGAGCATCAGGTCCCGTGCATGCACAGTTATGGCCGATGACGTCACAAGCCACGACTACCTCCCTAGCCGCTCCTCTGAGCTTTCAGCATGCTGTCAGCCAGCAGTGGATCTGCTACAGTAGCTAGCTGCTACAAACAAGAATACCCATTTGCTGCACTGGATGTGAGTTTTTATACATATTTAATTGAGACTGACATTCTTTTAATGTTGTGCTATCTCCCCTGGCATTTAAATCTGCAGCATTAGGAGGGGCATTAGGAACATTGCACTCTCTGCTCGTGGTCAGTGGAACATTGCCCTCTGTGCTGGTGGTCAGTGGAACATTGCCCATCTGTGCTGGTGGTCAGTGGAACATTGCCCCTCCTGCTGGTGGTCAGTAGAACATTGCCCTTCTGTGCTCTGTACTGGTGGTCCGTTGAATATTGCCCCTCTGTGCTCTGTACTGGTGGTCAATTGAACATTGCCCCTCTGTGCTGGTGGTCAGTGGAACATTGCCCCTCTGTGCTTTGTGCTGGTTGTCAATTGAACATTGCCCCTATGTGCTGGTGGTCAGTGGAAACATTGCCCCTCTGTGCTGGTGGTCAGTGGAACATTGCCCCTCTGTGCTGGTGGTCAGTGGAACATTGCCCGTCTGTGCTGCTGGTCAGTGGAACATTGCCCGTCTGTGCTGCTGGTCAGTGGAACATTGCCCCTCTGTGCTGCTGGTCAGTGGAACATTGCCCCTCTGTGCTGGTGGTCAGTGGAACATTGCCCCTCTGTGCTGGTGGTCAGTGGAACATTGCCCGTCTGTGCTGGTGGCCAGTGGAACATTGCCCCTCTGTGCTGGTGGTCAGTGGAACATTGCCCCTCTGTGCTGGTGGTCAGTGGAACATTGCCTGTCTCTGCTGCTGGTCAGTGGAACATTGCCCCTCTGTGCTGGTGGCCAGTGGAACATTGCCCCCTTGTACTGGTGGTCAGCAAATTCAAGAGGAATTCCAGCTGTGAATGTACGTTGTTAATGTATGAATTGTTTTTTTCTAAACTAAAATCTCAGTATTCAGGTTTAATTGCAGTGTTGGCACTTTGCGATAAATAAGTGGGCTTTGGGTCGCAGTTTGGCCACTCGGGCTCCAAACGGTTTGCCAGCACTGGCACCACCATCACCCTAGACAACCAGGGCTCTCCCCATAGATATAGTGGAGGAGTGACATAGCCATAGACATAGCCAGGATTACCAGGAAATATAGCAAAAAAAGTTTGAAAAAGAAAATGAATATAGCCATTATACCAAGGACTAGTAAGCTGTGATTTATTCTATTTTCAGTTTTAGATATACTTGTAACAGGCCAAACTCCACTGCAGAGCAACAGTTAAAAAGGATGGCACATTGTCAACTTCTTTATATAGTTTGTACCTACTGCACCCCCCAAAAAAAATGTTGCTTTAAATTGGAACTAAACCTTCCTCTCCTTTACAGCTAAGGAAGCTGCCATCTTAGCCTCTGTTTGATCTTCATTTGCAATAGGGAATGACAGCAGCCATTTGATAACTTGACAGTTTGGTTAAAAGCACAAGCAACTGTGACAGCTGGCATTCATGGCATGCCTTGAATAAAACTGCTTAAGGAAACCACTAAATCAATAGGTTTAGTTCCACTTTAACAGCTTTAAAGGTGTGAGCTGGAGTTGGGATTTAATTTGTTTGTCTCTAACTGTAGTCCATGTGAAAACTATATGTTCATCTAAAGCCAACCATAGATGGATCGAAATGTGGCAGGTTCAGCAGAGATTGGCCAAATGTCAATCCATCTAGGGCAGTTCCCATTCAAGAGAAGTCAACCTAGAGATCAACTCTTCACCAATGGGACGGTTGGAAAATTTGTGTTCAATCAGCGCATGCAAACAATTGGGTGCAGCGCTGATCGGTGTATTCTGATACCAGAGGAGTCCTGTTGTCAGAAAACAATAGCGCAGCACATATGATTCTTTCTTTCACCATGAATGTGCAGATGGGGGAATTTTTTATTTTTTTTTGAAACAGCCAGCTGCCTGATAAAAGAAAAATATAAAAGATCTATGTCCACCTTATGACTACCCTGTCCCCAGAATGACAACACTGCTGTGTGATTTCACTGCCGAACAAACAGTGTTGTCATCCTATTGCAGGAAATAGAAAAATAATGGCTCTACTGACAGGATCAATAGGTAAAATGTTGAGGGGGGAACAAAAATGCTGCAATAACGCTAGTGACAGACAGCATCATATGTCATTTTTTGTTTTGCTCAGGTGCACAAGACATTTTAATGACACTTTTAGAGTTTTTTTGTGTTTTTTTGTTTCTGCCTGTAAACGTCTCTCAATGTTAGCCTGTGTGTTCATGCACCCATTGAAGGTTGCAGGTGCTTAAAGAAAGAAAAAAGGGCCAGTACATTCAGGAGCGGAGCATTCCGGAATCCAAAAATGCTTGATGCGCCTATGCACTTTAGAACTAGGTGCATCAAGTGCTTGGGAATAAATTCATAATCTGGCCAATGGATTAAATAATGCCCTAGTGCTTGATGTGCCTAAATGCATTTGCAAAACGCAACTTTAGATGTGTTTTTGACGCTGCTTTTTCCTCTCCTGGAGCATAGGCATAGTTCAGGAAAAACAACATCCTGTGTGCATGGGGCCAAAATATAACTTCATTTTTCAGCTTTGTCATTTCAACAATCTATGTGCTTGTCCATGTTCTGACTTTACAATATTTGGGCGATTGCACCAATATGCTTGAGCCTTTCCTGTAGAAAGAAGCCACATTCTGGCATTATCTAAAAAGGTCTCATGATTTGCAAACGTACAGTTGTGTCAACAGAACAAAATCTTTAGGGTTTAAGGAAAAATTAATTTGTATGAAACTCTGTAAGATCAATGAATCCACCACAAGCCTGGAAATCACGGTTTTAGGACAGTGATTAGGCCAACTCTAATTTTTGCAGCAGGTAATAATTGGATTGGGGACCCAGACAATATATCAGACAATTGCAGGCTTTAGGCGTGTTAATCTGGCTTGCTGCTCATAGGAAGCCGTTCTTTGAGGGCTCTATCATTACCACAGAAAGAGACTACAGAATTAATTGGATTAGGAGTAAAGATCGACTACTGGGGCGGACAGCTGCCTGAAGAATTCTACCCTTTCATGTGAGGTTATATAATGGCAGATGTGGTGACGAGAAACTTAGGTCATCCTTGGCATCACTTCCTGCCTCTGACATCACTCTCCTTAATACTACTAATGGTAGGATGCTGCAGCTCTAGCTAGGCCTCATATTGTCCTCAGCAACCAGACACCAACTGGTCTCCACAGACAACACCGCTACTTTCATTTTTCTTCAGTTTTAGATGAGAGCCGGCACAGTAGGCCCAATGAATACTGCTGGGAGAGTCTGTTCCATCACAAGCCAACAAAACAGTTAGTAATGTTGTTATTTATTTGCTGCTCTGTCTTACATTATCAGCTACTGTATGCCCAAGAGGTGCAAAAAGCATATAGTTGTCCTTTCCGTGCAGTAACCCATAGCAACCAAGGACCAGATTTCCTCAGCTTAATGGTTGTCGGGTAGAAAGAGTGCGCAAGGCACTTATAGTGCAAAGTGTAAATAGTATGTGCAAAGTCCTGTAACTCATTGCAACCAGATGTCGTCTTTTTCTAATCAATAGTAATCTGGAAGCACATAATGCCCTGTAATTAAAATACTGCATGTAATATTCCTGTGTGAATGGAGCATAAGGGGTACACTAATATTTTCTCTTGCAACTTCCAGAAGGTCTGCCTATTTATGGCCAGCTTGTACACATGCTGGTCCCCTGCACTCGGGCACCTCTCAAATTTGATCTCAAATTCTGATGTATTTCCCCACCCGGGGTGTCATGAACAGCCACCCATATAAATAAATGGCTGTACATCGATACTTGGGCAATCATGCACATGTATACAGGCATATGTCCCTGCACAAAGACTGCACAAGTACCAGCGTATACCTACATACAGCCTTTCATTCCTGTGGGCAGCTACACGCAGCACCTGCTGCTTCAGGGCAGAGAAGTATGTTC
Source organism: Staurois parvus (assembly GCF_062004578.1). Taxonomy (NCBI): domain Eukaryota; kingdom Metazoa; phylum Chordata; class Amphibia; order Anura; family Ranidae; genus Staurois; species Staurois parvus. The sequence goes on along the minus strand of NW_028317805.1, from coordinate 6,397,370 downwards.
AAATGTACATCATATGACCCCAGGCGCTTGTGTGCATGAGGCCTTAAAGAGCTCTTGCAGCCAACAAGTGAAAGCAACCTGTGAGCTTTTAAACTGGCCATACACGTATCCATTTTTTTTATCCACCAGTGGGCTGATTGAAAAAAAAAAAAATGAACAGAATTCCTCATCCATGCAATCAAAAGGTGGATGGGGAATCCTCCCCACTGTGTCATTGTATGCTGATAGCAGGACTCCGCCCTCAGAATACATTGATCAGCACTGCATCTGACTGGCTGCAGCAATGATCAGAGCAACATTTTCTAATCAGCTCGTTCAAGAGCAGTCAGTCTTTAGATCAACTGCTTTCAAATGGTTCAAAAGGATTCACATTCAGCCAGATGCTGCTGAACCAGTCACATTTCAGTCCATCTAGGGCCAGCTTTACAAAGTTCATCCAATTTACCTTAATCTGGTTTCATAATAATACTTACAAAGGCCACACAGACCTCTCCATGGGGGGCAGCAATGATGTACTTCCTGAGCTTGGTGCTGTGTAATATCCTCCATCCTCAATAGCATTTAAAACTTCCATGGCGGGTTGAGATCTGATTGGTGGAACTCAACTCAGATCTTCAATCCTGACATTTTACTTTACTTTACATTTTACTCCAGGATCATCAGATGATAGGCAAAAGTGAATGGGCTGCACTGGTTCAATTTGGCAAGATATACATGAAAAACCGAAGGACTGAGCAGGTAGATTTATGTATTTCAGGACATAATTTTGAATTATGGTATAGTATACCTTCAAATAAGTCTAGGGGTGATGTACAGTGTGAAATAACCCACAGCAACCAATTGGAATATTCCTTGATACTAAAATGTGTTAGGTTGCATTGGGTTACACGAACATTTGTGCTGCTAAAGAACATCTAAATAATATTATAATATTTTTTATTATTAATAATAGAATTATGTGTATTGGTACATTTTATTACACAAATTTACAGTGAGACAATTCTCCACCCTCCCAAGAATAAAATCCACCCCATTCTGTTAAGTACTGCAAAAAAAAATGACAGATTGATAAAATGCAACTTAGTGCCAGTATATTGCTGGCTGTGCACTGTGTAAAGAGAAGGCAATATACCATTAACTGGCAATTACATACACAATGATTGTTAATTCTTTCCTTAAGTGCGAGCTGCTTGAAAACTGTTATCTCTCTCTCTAATTTTTGACCTTCTTACAACAGGGTGAAGTGCGCTGGGAATACAAAAGACCGGTGGAAAATAGCTGGACATGTCATTTGTGACTCACTCTTTTAATTCACCGTGCTAATCAACTGAACTGCCACATTCTCCCAAGGTAATTGTATCTTTATAATTGTTGAAAAGGAGCAGGCAATGCAGAGCGGATAGCCTGGGATTGTCCTCCCTTAGCATAATGAGAAAACTGCACCGTCAGTATTGGTTACTGTAAGCAGCTCTAAAAATAAAAAAAGAGGACCTTATTTCTGCCTCTATTTACCCAGCACTTCACATTTAAGTATGTTATAAAGCGCCTGGTTATCACACTGCTCTCTTGTTTCATTATCTAGAGGCCTTGTTGCCCTATGCTACAACTCATACCGAGAAGGTTAAATGTTACTGAAGCCTGGAACACAATATACTCTGATAGGAACCAGATGCCCACAAAGCAACATCCCTCCCCTGTACACATCATTCTTCCCATTCTGAGATTCACAGGTCACAGCCTTTACATGAACACATATTACTACATGCAAATGCCACTTCCTTTCACTTTAAAACCAATGAATACATCACGCCAATAGAATGTGCCATATGATCAAGGTGAAAGAGGGAAGGCCTTTCTTAACAAAAAACGCAAAAAAAAAAAGCAAATATGTATTTTCTGGCTTTCATTAGTATAACAACTAAAATGCTGAATATTTTGTTGGTGACAGAACATCAGTGCCCTTTTAATGGTGATATTAAAGGACCAGTAAACCCAAAGGACAACATGGCTTTTATACAAGAGCAGTAAGTTATTTGTGCAGTGATATGTAGAGCTACTCATGAGAGATGATAGTCCATGGGGGAGATTTACTAAAACTGGAACACTTAAAATCTGGTGCACCTGTGCATGGCGGCCAATCAGCTTCTAAATTCAGCTTGTTTAGGTAAGCTTTGCAATAAAACCTGGAAGCTGATTGGTTACTATGCAGAGCTGCACCAGATTTTGCGCTAGTAAATAACCCCCATTTGTCCACCAGAAACCCTCCGATCTTGGGGGAATAATGGATCACTCAGTTAGAACACCTGTTTGGATCGCTACCATTTCCATGGAAGACCAACTACAATGCCACTGTCTGGACACTCCTCTCCTCTGCACAGGGATAAGGCCAGCTTGAGTGTTCATGCTCATGGAACGCCTTGGCAGACAGTGGTACCTGCGGGCGATTGGGTCATGGTGGCACATCTGATGACCTTCTTACATTTATGGGCACTTTTCAATTGTTCAGCAGAGCAAAAGACTTCAGCAGACACTTTCATGCACACAACTGATTTGCTATCCACTGATCCCATTGAAGGATGTCAGCACTGAGGTTTCTTTAGCCTAACATTGCCAAAAACACAGAACAACAAGATGCACTCTTGTAAATGCAGTATGGAAACCTGTATATATTTTTGTTGTTGGTGCTAAATATTTTTTTCCTCTAAACTAAACTTGTGTTTCAGATTTACTGATCCTTTGAGAATAGATATTTTTGTCAAATAATGCCCTGATCTATAGAAATAAAAGTTGAATGCAAACTTACCGGTGTAAACAAATCGGCCAGGAGCTCCTTTACAGAACTGTTTTGATTTGTAGGAAAGTGTGACTTCAACAACTCCAGGAATGTGTCTTGGTGGGGTTTGAACTCTGATGGCGTGTGGGGTTATCAGCTGGAAATATTACACAATGAAAATAAAATTAAAACCAAAATGCTAACGGTGCTAATTTCCATAATTTAGGTCATTATGTTCAGTACAATGCAGTATACAGTTAATATACCAATATATATCTAATATAATGGGCACTACCAGCACAATACTTCAGCATAATTCTGTCAAAACTTTAGTAAAGGTTTCTTGGAGAAAAATGTCTGTAAGTGATCCCTGAATTTGGTTCTCAGGAAAGGCCACAGGGCATAATTTATATGAAAATTGTCTCCATATGGCCACAAATGCCTGCTGTAGTTACTTTTTAAGAAAAAGCACTAATTGGTCAAATTGTGCTCAAAGGCCTATTGCAGCATTCCACTAGGGGGCCCAGACGTTCCTTGGCTCTCTTTTCCAACTGTCCAACCCTACAGCCACTTGCGAATTCACAGATAAAAAAAGGAATTTGAAATAAATCCTCCTGATACAGCTTGTCAATTGAGTATTGACAGCTTGTTGGCAAATCAGTAAGAACACACTACATACAGTTCAAAGCCAGCTGATTCTCAATGCTTACCTCGCTCCATACCAACATGGTTCCAAATACCACTTGTAACCCATCAAAGAAGTTATCTCCAATAATGATGACCGTCGCTCCTCCAGTGGTCCAACCTTCACTGGGGCTGATCGCTTTTATGCATGGTGTAGCTACTTATGCGAATAAAAAAACCGAGAAAAAAAGAAAGAAAAAAGTAACATTAAATTTCGCTTTTATTCCCCCCCTCTTTTATTTCTGTCACTAAATCTCAATGTCAAATGACAAATCATAGGTAAAAAAATGTGGAAAAGAAAGAAATCAAATGCATGATTTTTTTTTTTTGTTTCTGCTGAACCCTGTCTACATAAAATAAATAAAACAGCGCTCATACATCAGCATGGAAATGTATTTAAAGAAAACTGTTACATGTTTTATAAAGCAAAGGCCAAGTAGATTGCTAGCGAACAAGAAAAATGGCTTAGTACGGTAAATTACGTGTCAAAGCAAATATGGCTATTACAAATGATTAAGCGCTGCGTGCATGTGGCATGGCGATTTATCTGCCTTACTGTACAGATCTAAGCACAGTCAATCACGGCCTTGTTGAGTGAAAATGGAAGAGCAAATGTTCGGATTCTTGATTCTTTATAAGCGGCTAATTGGGTTGGCGATTCACCCCCCCCATCCTTTTTTTTCCCCTCCCATCAGCGATCTTTGCCTTTGGTTCAAATCTTAATTTTCCTCTGCCACTCTATAATTACTAGTTTTCAGTTTTCATGCATAGAGGAAAAAAAAAATCAAAAGCGCTATATTAATACTTCTGTCAAAGGTACACATTTTACATCTAATATTGTTTGTCGACATGAATCCCTGGGCCATTTACTTGACCTCTTTTTGTCTCTGGAGTGTTCACATTTGCATGAGTTATTACAATGGTGGAGGAGCAGGCAGGCAGCAGTAGCAGCGAAGCTCCAGTCACTCCAGGCTCACAGCAGCCAGTAAAACTGTGACTCTTCTCAGGCTGAAGGCTGCTCAGTCTCTGTGAGACTTGCTTTGTTCTCCACTTTGATCAGCCTTTCTTTTACACGGTGTTGACAGACCTTTTTTACCAGCTTTGATGGTCTTTTGTATGCTGACTTTCATGCAAAGGAGCAGATCCTAAGATATACACTTTCGCCTATTACCAGTGAATTCCGCTGCTCTATATCTCACCTGCAGGGGTTGGTTTGACAGTGCTGTATTATTGATTGTCCTTAAGACAATCTAAATGCTCTTTTTGTTGTTGTTCCTATAGTTGTGCCTTTTGGAGGGCGCCAAGCTTGCGGACATCCATTTTTTAGCCTGGGGACAAATGCCGTGTATTTACACTTGAAATGGGCTAAGTTTTTAGCACTTTGGCTATAGGTAAAGCCAATATGATGAATATGCTTTTCGTCTTGTTTAATTTTCACTCCATTTGCCTTGCAACTCTTTTAAGCGCATTAATTAGGCACTGCAAAGAGTACAGATGTGCTGAAACCCACTTCAGCCAATCAGATATCATGTTTCACCTGCTCAGAACCATCACAGCATCCAAAATTGATTTTCAGTTGGTTGTTTTGAGCTAGCACACTTAGCAGAATGTCCTTTGCCAATGGGTTTCCTGCTCTACACTGGCACCTGCCCAGAACTGTTAGTATTGGTTACTGGATGTCTTTTTATGCTAAGGACCTATGTACTACCAGTGCAAAGAATAATGGTTTTCAAAAGTTCATACCAACCAAGACATCAGCACATTTTAAAATAACTATATAAAGTAAATGAAGTTAACCCAACTTGGCCAATTTCAGCTACATGGAGCAGCTATACAGTACCAGAAGCTAGGTAGCTACCAGAAAACACGTCCAGCTGTCCATTACTGAATGGGGTGATATCTGGACAGTTAGGTTGCTTTTTTGCAGGATAATGGTTTCCCCCATGTGCAAGGTCAAAACGATGTCTGTCTGCACTACATATGACCATCTGTATTCATGGCATGATTTTTCGAAAACAGTAAAAAAAAACGGTTTTGTGGTTATATTGTGCTTATAAGGAGAGCAATTAGTGGTTGCTATAGGTTACTGACCACTGTTGTAATAAATTATCCCAAAGGTTATCATAGCAAACAAGACCTTAGTATGATTCAATCATACATGTACATGTGCACAGGAAGGTGATCTTGCTCCTTCTGTATCTGTGGCTAATCACCATTAGCCATTGTTGTTTAGCACCCCCTTCCCCCCCAAGCCACCTTCCTTTGTTTGCTTTGAGGCTAGACCAATGGAGGTACTATTTGCTCATTCCACGTGCATACCCCTGCTGCAGCAGAGGAGCAGAGCACACACTGAGAACCTGCCCTTAACTAGCGCTTGTTGACTTCATGCTAATAAGTTCATACAAATTTTCATTTCTGAGGCTTCCAAATGACATTTGCTTTTCTTAATTGCATGGAGAGCATTTGAAAAGGATCAGCTCTCTAAAGACTGACAAGTCTCCTCACTGGGAATGACCTTCATCAGCACTGCCAATTATGGCAAATAATTCTCAAAAAAAAAAAAAAATTACAGTAAACAAATTTACTTTGGAAGTGAAAAAGGGGGTGAAAAAAGCCCTCTCTTCGGATCTATGGCAAGCACAAGGAGCTTCTGCTATCTAGCAGCTGGGTCCCAGTGAAAACACATATCTTCAAGGAATGTCTAGAGCTTGTAACTGGGAAACACAGAAGCCGCCTGAACGTGGACCTAATGCCAGCCTCCTCCTGCCTGTATTTGCATACATTTCAATGCACATATAGAGAAGGAACATGTGTTCAATGGGGACCATAGCTAAATGAATTACACAGATTGAGTGAGAGATTTAATGATATACGGGCACAATAAACTGATGATAAAGAGTGGGCAATAAGCAGCAGCAAAAGGCAAACATTTCCTTTGCCTGTGTTTTAGGTGTTGGGAAAAAAAATGCAACCCACACACAGGGATAAGTACAGCTCTGGCTGATCAGAGACCCTTTCAGGGAATGCCACCAAGAGATCATTAAAATTCTAGAGCACCTAACCATTACCAGTGTGTTTTTGCTAATTAAGAAGGGAGTAGCTTTGATATCCTGTAGGTGTCGCCTGCTCGTTTGATGCTCATTAATTACCTTCAACTTGTAGATCTGTAATATTTTATTCACATTGTTGTATATGCTTCCATAGTAGTGCAAGTCACGTGTGACTGAGGGATGTATTAAATAATGAGCAGTAAGCTGCATTAACCCATAGCAACCAATTAGAAATTAGTGCTATGGGGAGGATTACTGGCAAAGAAAAGCGGTTTCAGAATGTCTATAATAGGTCAGACTATACAGCAATCTCACCATTCCAAACATTTTCCAACACGCCAATAATTCAACTATCATCTTTGAAACCATCCCCAATGCTTCCAGCATTTGAAGGATGCACAAGGTGTTCTTATCAAGGTAAAATAATGAGTGTGCCTACACTTGTGTTCTACTAGGGTCTTGAAAGTTCTTCAACTGTTGGTAATGAAGGGTTGCTTCCCTAAACAACTACTTGTATGCTGGCACCGTAATCGCAGACCACCTCCAATTACTGCTTCAGTACCCATATCCATATGGTCTGTTGAGTAATCATGTGCACAGTGGCCTACGTATGCATTTTAGGGGTTGCTTTGAACAATCCAGACCCATCACACACCACCCAGATATCATTTGGACAGGACAGAAAATCCATAGTACAATAAACATGTGCCTGTGACCCTATTTGAAGCCCCTGCAAAACATCAAGTTCATGCCAGGACCAAACAAGGTTTCTTTCAACATTTCCTAGCTCAGTCAAGTTTGCTTCAGATCAGGTTTCCTAAATCCAAGCTTAAGTCGGATCTAGTGGCTTAATTTAATTTTGTGGTGATAGTTTTGTGGCCTTATGGTCAGTTCATAAATCGGGCCATGTATGGATGTCCAGTGTTGACATCTGGTTGCTGTTGGTTACTGCCCATCCATCCTGCGCCCTGCGATAATAAACAAAACCAGCTGGGATAGTTGTATCTTCTTCTGCATGGCAAATGCTAGAATTCATTATACATAGATTTTATTTAATAGATTTTTTTTATTTCATTCAGATCAAGTATTTTATTAGTAAACATCTTCACGATAGTAGGTCTTGATTAATCATCCCGGGTCTCAAGAGTAATATCACAGAATTTGTCACCTTTTTCTGAATTCACAATATTGAGACACTCAAACAGGCCTAATCTTGCCTCATGAAGACTCCTTTGTTCTGCCTGCTAAAATGTCTTGTAATTGTGCTTAGGATGTCCAGATGGCTGGCAGATACTCCAGCTGATAGGATTATACCTTTTACCTCTCCTAGGGCCATCTGTTCTCTTTAACTCACTAAAACCCTGCAGCCTGGATTCAGTTGTCGTTATTGCATAAAACTAACTGCATTACAAGTACTTGGCATGCAAATCACTTCTGTGCTGCAGGCCTGGTGCTGCCATGATACAAGTTGCTTAAGGTTTATACAGTTTAGTAAGTCATTTCTGGAAAAAGTGACAAGAAAAAAAAAAAACAATATTGTAAAATAACCTATTTTGCAATGCCAACGAAGGGTCTCTTTTTTTCTGTTCTTCATTTTTACTACTGCAATAATTTGCCATGTTATTGTGAAGACGGGAGATTTTCCATGGCAGCTGTCCACTGAAGCAGCAGGGGGAATTAGTCTACTTGGAAATGATTTGGGTTGGAGTGTATATGTACTGCTGGCGAACATTAGATTATTGGATAATGAGGTGTTAGCAGGAAGGGGATGCATGCAGGTACATATACAGAACATTAGCTGAAAAAAAAAAAAAGCTTTTATTTACGCATGCATGGGGATTTCAGCTCAGATTCTTGTTTGAAAACATTCTCTAAAATGTCATGGACACAATTGTAAGAAAAAAAATATTGTACAAATGTTGAAAGGCATGGCGGCTTCTACTGAATGTTTTTTGGTTTTGTAAACTTTTCTGTTTTGTCCAAATTGGTTTTCTGACAGTAGAAACAGAACAAAGTATCCCCATTGAGAAGACAAAACACTTGACGACATTAATTTGTAAATGAATAATTTGGAGCTACCCCCCCCCCAAAAAAAAAACAAGATTAGGAAAAAAAAACCTGCAATGACCAAATTCCAACCTTGCAAATTTTTTTTTAATTTTCTGCCAGTATACGGATCACTGTCAGGAAACTACCAAGTAAAAACTATGAAACTATGCAAGCATGTTTGTATGTGCACACTTTTACCTACGTAAGGTCAAACCAGCCTGAATGGATGTAACATTCACATAAAGAACACATGATTGTTGTGCTTCCTATGTATAATCTCATCTTTTACAGTGGTGAGAAAAATAAAATTATCCACAGTTGTCCTTTGGGATAGGGCGTTTTTTGCTTTCTATAGGATACATGTGGCGATGTTAAACTGAGTGTTCCTTATTTTACAAAAGAAATGAATCAATTTCTGCTTAGAGTCAGATAATATTTTTTTTCACACAGTTTACAAAAATAAATACTTGTGTTTTGCTAAGATTATAATAGCTCATTAGAGGGAGGCAGAGCTTGGACCTCTCCCAATGCCTAGCACCATGGGTTTGAGCTGTTTTACTTGAACCTATAATGTTGCCAGTTCTCTCTCTCTAGGGAAGAAGACGACTAGGGGAGAGGATCCAACCTTCTTAATTGTGAACCTCATTAGTGCTGGTTGCTAGGCAAAACATACACCTACCTTCAGCACATATGAAAGGGATAAACAATACGTCATAGACCATAATGACTTTTGTGCTCAGGGCAACCTCTAATTATTATATTTTGTTCTCTTTTGCCTTAGTCATTATTGCTGAAAAACAAATTAGTTTATTTTTGCGCAGCACAGCAGATTGTAAATTGCGCTCTTATTTTGATATCTAAATTATATTACACATAGCAGTGATTATCATGCGATCTCCCAGAGACAAATTTCACATAATTCTGATGATGATTTTTCTTTTAATAGTTGGTCTGCGCTTTGACTTTGCTGACCACTATTATGCTAAGTTTTTCAGACCTGAAACACAAAATATTCCAGCTTGCTGGAAATTTTATACAACAGATGATACCTTTTTTCATTCTAAAAGATGTGTGTGGGTAAGAATTCATTTTGCATTTGCTGCAGGTTTACAATAAATGATGGAACCTTCATAATACTGGATATAAAGCCTGCTCCTATACAGGCATAATAATAAAATTAACCAAAATATCATCCAAAATGTGCAAAAGAAAATGTTGTTGCCAATTCGGATATATTAAAAAAAATTTGGTTGATTTCTCCTAGCAAGCACTCTTCCATCTGCAGTACAAGGGCCCAGTGACAGGAAGTTGACCTCATTGTAAATTCCTTTGTGATTTGGTCATGTGTTTCTCGACCATTTATTAAGAATGTACCTCTTCTCTGTGACCAGCAAAAGAAAATATCAAATTAAATGAAGCTGCAAAAAAGCTGAAGCCAAAATAAAACATACAAAAAGAATTTTAAAAAAAATTTTGAATGATTTGAGAGAAATGAGAAACGGGTTGGAAATTATCTGAGCTAAAAGTAAATGGAAAAAAATGGCTGTTAGACTTTTTCATTTTTTTTTTCGCTTTTCAAGTCGGATCTTCAGTGTGCTAAAAATGATGACATCTCCATCTGTCTGTTGATCAATGAACTGAGGTGACAAAATAGATGTAATCATGTAGTCAAAATAAAGCTTGATGTATAAAAAAAAGCATTGCAAAGGAAAAAAAGGACATGTAAATGTGTGCCTACCATTTTCCAGATAAGATGGAGCCGTACCTTCTGAGGGGTCAAGGCGGCGTGCCCGCCTTCCATGTTTGGAATTGTTGTGTACAAACATGTTGTCTGAGACAGCCAACACATGGCCATCCACATTGACTGTTGTTGATACAACAACCTGAAAAAGAAATATTGAGCTTAGAGAGGGATAGGCAATTTGATAAATCTTCACAGTAAAACAGCAACATATTAAACAAGATACTCCATGGTTATGCAGAATTCTATGATTCTCTTGGGCCTTAAAGTAAGCCTGAACCCAAAAAATGGAGATTTACTATTTTACAGGAAACATCTAGTATTGACTATTGTGCACAAGTACCCTAAAATGTTCCTTTTGTTTTTAATTCTGCCTGAAAAATAGTGGCCCACTTCTTGTGCCCAGGGACTCCAGTGCCTTAAACCTGTATATCTGCACTGTACGACCTTGCTATGCTTGTTACTGCTAGACTCATGGGATGTGGAGTGAAAGTTGGTGATGTCACTGCCGTGCTGCCCACTATCCTCCTTACTGGTGAGGAAGCTGTACCTGAGGACCTGCTCTGCAAGATCTCCCTGCCCCTGCTTCATTTATTCTGTCGATCAGTAATTTCTGCAATTCTGCTGCTACTTCTTGAATTTTGCCCCACTAGTCATCAGGGGGACAGCTTTGGTATGTGAAAGCAAACCCCTGCCTTTACCAGGATGGTTACCTCCACACCAAGACACAGTGTAGAACAAAGCATGGTAAATCAGTAATAGGAAATTATCAGCTGCAAGGAGACCACAGGTAATACAGGTGACTTGTCCTTTGTCTTCTGTTTGATTTTTTGGGGAAATGCATCCACATGACAGGCCCTCTTTGATGCTTTTGGTTATAAAGATGTGTTCCGGTCAACACAAATGCTTAAAACATGTGTGATCTTTTTTTGGTACAAAACATTACTTGAAACGTACACATTGTTGGAAGCCATCACCCTAACAAAACGTACCAGTGTTTTATGTATCACTATATTGGGCAGGTATTGCTTTGCATGAAGAATTACATTTTATTCAGAACTATCTTATTATTTATCAACAGTAGGACTGTAATTGGATAAATTACTTTAAGTTGACCATTCCTGTATGGGGCCTTCAGCCAAGCAACTTGCATTGGGAAATTGACTAAACATAGTAAACCATTTAGCTACTGGCAAGTCATCTGGATTGGACAAATGTCATTTGTCATTTAGAATCATCCTAGTGAGCTGAAATGCCTAAGGAGAGGCTCAATGAACCGGTAATATGTAGCCACATTTTGCAAGCCTGTCATATAATAGGAACTCAAAATCACATTAAGCAGAGGTGGACACGTACAGTTCAGTAGTCAGTCACTTCATTCTAGGAGCAAGTAGCCATTTTTAGGGAACCAGAAAAAGTCTGCAAACATTGGCAGCAATAACAAAGGTTAAAGAAGTTTGTCCCCAACTGTCATTATTCAGGTGCATTGAAAACTATTATTGAACATCTCTAATAATAATATGTGAAGAGCTTTTGCTCTAGAGTGCATGGTCAACCATTTTTAAATTATATAGCAATATAATTTACTGATTGTTTAATACAATCAGCATATTTTGGTCTTCTTGAAGGATACAAGTCGATGCAAAAACACCATAACATGGTTGGTATCAAGGATCTGTTCTTTACAGAGAATGTTCAGATTACTTCTTTATGAATGAACAAGGAAATTCTGCTACGAATCAAAACATTCTAGCCACCGAAAATGAATCTGAAGTCTTTCTATTACTGTCAAGACTTCTGTCAATTCGTTTACCAACTAGTAATGATGTTTTTGCATATGAAAATCTTGAATGGGAAAATGAATAGTGAAAGTGTTTCCAGGCCCCGAAAAAAGTATCCATTCTCAAGTTCATTTGGATGGTGATTGACCTTGGTATGTCAATGGAATTTCCTTCTTTATATGAGAGTGAAAGAGTTCTATTCTTGCTGGCCAGGTTCAAAGTGAGGCCATAGAATAAATGATGGATAGGGTCCTCTTATACTCCAGCTGCTGCAGAGCAGAGCGCACATTTACACATCGCAACCTTATTAACAAATAACACCTCCAGTACTGACTTCTTGACAGTCATCCTCCCTCTTCAGTGCGGACCAGACCAGGCATGGAATTTACATCTTTCAGCGAGGTTTCATTTGTCACCAACTTTACTAGATTATATTTTTTGGGTCTGGTTTTAAGGCTCAGATAACTGAAGCCAAAAAATGCCCCATGACAGTTGTATACACCATTCGAAATTAAATTGGTGGATTGGAGTCAAAACATAAAGAAGGATTAAACTAGGCTAAGTTGACTGGTTCTGGTAAGAACTTTCTCACGTGACCTTTGAGGAAATATTGGAGTGTAAGCTTCACCAGGACAAATGTACTTCGTAAACAGCAGTGTAAAACTGAAATGTAATAACTGCAAATTATTTTTTTTTAAATTCCATTTTAACAATCAGATAAAAATTAAAAATGTCCAAACCAGTGAACACTCCAATGAAACCAACTGCTTCCTTTCCGTATTGCCATTTCTTTTTGTCTTGGAGATATATGCGCAATGTGGATGCCAAAATAAAAATGGTGTGAAAGATCTGTTCACTAATAGGCTTTATTTATTTTCAGTTTTTATCAACACCACAGAGGAAAGTGCCATTAAAGATTACCTCTTCGAGAAGGGGGTGGGGACCATAAGCTGAAACCAGCCATATGTGCCTGTGATGGAGCCATGTGGCACACTCACACTAGAGTTAGGTGAAAGTATCAAGGGAACAAAGAGGCCGTACTGTCTATAATGTGTGCTCTTGTAGTAAATATCATGTGTCCTTAACCTGCTATTACCCTAACTCAGGGAGATCACTTTTACACTGGTTTGTAATCTGCCAGACAGGTCATCTCAGTTAAAATCTGTAAAGTGGCTGACATTGTGAACACTCTTTAAAAATAAAGCATTTCCTATGCTACCCTATAACATTAGTCGGCTGATACATCAAAATGTGTATGTGATGCCTACTTTTCATGTATGTGTTATCAGTTATTATGCTTTCTAGTCTATGTGTTTCTTTCACAGCTTGAAAACTGCTGGAGGGTGATTAAGAGTCAAAAATAAACACAAGACAATACAGTGAGGAGGGGGGGCATTGTAAACCGAGCTGGAGAATTGAGAGAGGTCAGCATCCTCAGCGCTACGTTGCTATAGTGAATAACAGACTGCAAAAAATACAGGAAGACTGCTTTCCATACTAAAGTGCACTGAGCGTTTTAGCCGCTACTCCACTCCTCACTATATGAAACTCAAGGAAGGAAAAAAAAAAAAAAAAAGACATGGAGAAAACATGACTGTCTTTGCTGTGTCAATTTATATATAGGTCAGCCACCAGGGGAAAATAACAGATCAGCCGAAAAAATAAAAAGAGAAACTTGTTCAGCATTAACTCCTTTCTTACCAGTATCCTTTAAATGGAACCTTCTGGCAGTATGACACAACTGCATTTATGCGATAAATTGAGGACTAATTTCCTTTAAAAAGAAAATAAAAGCGGTGCTATACAGCTGCAGTAATGGGCTTCATTCCTCTCCCATTGCTAACTAGCGCTTCTGCTGCTGACCACAGAATCATGGGTGAGTGATGCCTCTTACAAGCATCAGTAAGACAAAGAGGAGACTTCTAGTCATCCCAGGCTTGACCTTCTGCTCTGTGCACATGGATCAATATTACCAATGGCACTTGATGCTCAGATCCATGAGAAATAGAGGCTCGCTGGAGTGTGCTGAAGTGTGTTTTTTTATTTATTTATTTTTTAAGATAAAGACTTAACCGAAAGATGTATAAATTACAGCTAGGAAAAATAAAACTGGAAAAAATGTAGCCGAATATCTAACAAGAGATGAACTGACACAAAAAAATCTATCTACATTTAAATACTTATATTTGATCTAGCTGTTGCCATTTAACACACTCAGCACAGCAATAACAAGGACACTAGGATCCCTGGGACTCTGTATTTGGAAAAGTACATTCTTCTATAATTCTATCATGCTGTGCCCCCTTTGAAGCAACAGAATGTTCAATACTTGTATATATACCCCCTGTAAGTAAGATGTATTTAACATACTACTTCACCATTTATAGTGTCATCCTATGGGAAACCTGGTCATTTTCCTTAAAACCTTGCAATGTCCAACAAATAAAGACCACTGTCTGGATAATTACTTCACAGGCAGACTGTTTTGATAAGCTGATCAATTTTTTTTAACCATGAGGAATAATCTACAAGGATGGTCAACCAGCACTGGCTATGCAAATAATTTATAGACACTTGTGAATTTAAGGTCCAGTAAACCAGAATATATCAGAGCTCATCAGGCGGTGAATTGGTGAAAGAAAATAGGGGCAAATGAGGGCCAATAAAAGTGTGAGAGGGCCTCTTTCAGTGTTTCACATAGTCAATGCAGCAAAACATGGTTGCCATACAAAAGTACTTCTATAGTTCATATCACTGGTCCACATTATTACACACATTTTACTTCAGTGTTCCATGAGAGGAAACAGTCGTGGTCCATCAAGGCCCACAAACGTTCAAAGCTGCTGAACCATCAAGGCTTCCACCTTGGCATTCTTCTCCATATTGCTCTATTACTGTGTTGATATGCTACCATGGACAATATCAAGCCTGCCTTGAGTACTTTACACATTAGTGTCAGTGACTGTGCCAAACTTCCACGTCTAACTAGAATGTTCTTGTGTCATTACAACTCTCTACAGAGTACCTGGAATCTTCGCATATCTCTTGGGTTCCCTGCATTCTTCAGGCAGTTTTGATTACACTTGAGAAAAAACTTTAGGAAGAATCTATGGAGAGAAAGAGAAAAGAGAAGGGAAAACCTTTAATATGTTTTAAATATGAGACAGTCAAACCAAAAAGGACAGAACTTTAGGGGAAAAAAGGTTAATTACGTAGTTACACAAAGGGTCACTCCATCCAAAACTGACATTTCAGTTTTTTGGTCCATGTTGGCTATGGGTCCAATCACCCATTGTCATTGGATCCCAGGTTTTCACCCATTCCACAGCCATTAAAAGAGGTTTCTCCCTCTTGATATTTTACATTGTACCAAACAAAGACAGGTCCCATGGCTGGGTCCAACAGGGAGATCTTACTGCAGGAGTTCCAAAGACATAACCTACAGGCCACATTACTATGTAAAATATCAGTTTTGATTGGTTACTAGTGAGCCTTCTTTTGCCAAAAAGGCTGAAAACACAGAGAAACACATATTTAAAAAAAAAACAGAATGTTACAGGTACAAATATGTTTTCAAAAAGATATCGAATTAAGATCCTTTAAGGATACTTAAAGTATGAAGGCAAAACTTTCCTTTGGTTTTAGAGTGGAGAGAGATTAGAACACCTGTTAGGTTTTTATTGCTGTCTGTGCCCCCATTAGGGACAGTCACCTTCTCCATTTGTCCTGTTTACCGTTATCAAGAGTGAAAGTGAAAGAAAATCCCAAATTTTGTCACAAGAACAGGAATAGAGGGTACATTTTGCAATGGGGGCACTAGTTCTGGTGACCCTGGTGACAATCTAGGGTATCCCTCACTTTGGAGGGATTTTCTTTTACTTCAAGTTGTGTCTGTGGGACAGGAAATTAAAGGAAATCTCTCCAACAGGACACAGATGGCAAAAAAATGACAAGGGTTATAATCCTCCATTACTTTATCCAAAACAGGAAAAATGTTTTAGCTCTAACTGTTAATGGCAGTAAATCTTCATGAAAGTGCGGCTTCTCTATTGTCAATTCAACAGGCTGGGGAGGGAGAGCTTCAACCGACAGTAGGGTAAGTACCATTACCAAAATTTCAGGGATAAGCTGTGCACACAGGAGTCCTTACAGCTAGTACATCTAACATGCCCCTCTGCCCACATTAACAATGCTGCTCTCCAAAGGTGCTCCTTCATCCAAAATGGAAGCAATAAAGAAGGTGTGTTACTGGACTGATTACCAGGTGAACACAAAAGGGAAAAAAAAATCTAAAAAAGAAAACGAATACAGCCATCTAAAAATTGGTAAGCTGCAATATAGTAAATGTTTGCTTTTGTGTTTAATATCGCTTTAAAGTTGGTATAGGGCTGAGAAACATTTTGAAAAATACTCAGCTAGCTTCCTGTCCAGAATTCCCACTTTGCCCATCATGGCAGCTACATGTTGCATCAAGGCACCTCTATCTTGTGCTGCCCTAACCAGTGGAAGTGTCAACAATGAGACCTTCCAGAAAATGATATCAATAAGGACAGCTAGAAGTCCTCCCTGTACTACATGAACGTGCAGAGCTCAGACTTTGCTAAAAACAGCAACAAAAAGACAAAAATAGTAGGTTCTATTGTTGGTGCTGTCTATGCTTACAGCAGGATTGCATGCGACACCGGCTGGAAATACATGCGAATAGAACTTTGTTTTTAAACTAGAAAGATTATACAGATGCACTTTGCTGAAACATAGCGCTAAGAACCGGGGATGGTTTGTGTACCAATAAACTAAAATGTACTACTAGTGTATTTTAACAGACACAGCGCCTTCACACATTATACGTTTTTCAAGTCAGGTTTAGTGGTCCTTTTAGCATTCAAGACCTTTTACAGTTTTAAAGACAATTTTGAAAAAAAAAAAAAACCTGTGCACATCTGCCCTGACAATGGCACACAAACAGTCATATGCCATCAGCATACAGTAAGTCACTTGATATTCCACCCAGCAATTTCTCCTAACTACTAGCCTGCAATTACGCAGCCCACGTTGTGTTGTGAGGTAAATTAGGCGCACCTGCGGCCAGACTTCATTTGAACAGCATCAGAAAGAGAGAGAGCGGACCTAACAAGGTGAGGACGTGCCTCAAACTTATAGTCCTGTCAAGCAATTAGGTTCTCACTTCAGGGACATCCGCGCAGTGCAATTATGCCACACATTACAAGCGGGCTAATCTTCTGAACAAATGTCATGTCTGTGAGAAGCTAGCAAAAGCGGTTCATCTGCAAATGGCTCTGCTCTTAAGCCCTTACCTTATGCATGTAACAAGCTGCTGCGCCTTTCTGATTAAATCATTTTACTAGCGCTTAGCAGGAAGAATGTGCAAGTGTTTTCCACCACTTATCTGATGTAGGACTCGACATGTGAACCTCTCTACGTATTAAAAGTACAGAGACTTTCCAAGTGCTTTAATGCAAACTTTGTTGAAAGACCGTTTGCAGCTGTTCATACATAAGCAGATCCCAACACCTATACCTTACACGGTTATCGCAGTCAAAACAGCAGTGGGTGCGTGGGGTTGGCTGCTGTGCTGCCAGTACAGGGGAGGATGGAAACAAAAAGGGACATAAGCTGAATTGTGGTGCCCTAGTGGACCCTAGAAGACCGACTTTCATTATAGATATTTTGTAGCCAAGCAGTTATCTACCAACATCAAAAGTCATTGATGGTCCATCAGTTGCCTCGATTAACTTAGACCTTCCCCTTCAATAAACATGCATCAAATGCACATACCGAGTACTGTCTGAACTGGCAAAAACAGATTAGAAGAAAATAATTCAAAAAGTTGAACCTAAAGACTGAATAAAAAAGTTGAACCTAATTCATTCTAAATTTAGCCACCTGTACTATGGAAGCAATATGTAGGCTGCACAGTAATACCCATTGACATGGATGGCCAACTAGTCCAGCTGTTTTAAAGGAAAGTCTACAGGAGAAGGTCAGACAGTTCAAGATACAGTTTTTGGGGGGATTGCACAGCTGGGTAGAAAGCCAAACCCAAGCACCACTGCTTCCCTTAGAAAAAAGGAGCTGTAGGAACTATCTACTTCCTGCCAAGCAACGCGTTGCCTCCCTGCTCCAATGTTAAAGTGGGAATGCTTGAATGATTGGAACCTTTCCTGTGGCTGCAGATACTGAGAAATGGTCAGATAATGCACATAAGTATGAATGTAGTCTGATGTCTATGTCTAACTTGAGAATGGGATTTGTGTAATGGTGTATGCTTTTTAGGTGGAGCCCAGAATGCCAAAGATACCCATGCTGATTTTGTTATCAATCCCCAAATTCTATTTTAAATATTTAAAAAAATGTATTGCAGTAAGACCTACTGGCAATGGAAGCGTTAATTGTACAAGTTGCTTAGGACATGGTTATTCATTGACTGGTAATTCCATTGCCGAGATACAAGTCGTACAGATTCACTCATTCCAAGTCAAATGGTAATTCTCATCCTTTGCTCTATTACCCTTTAATTGGCTTTTTCTTAGAAAATATCTGACAAGCGCCTTTACATATCTCTTCCCCAGACCCCGGCACACAAAGGATTTAATGCTCTTGTTAGAAGAGTAGGAGAGGAAGAGGAGGAAAAAAAAAACCTTGTGTCAGAAAATCTTTGGCTCTCTCACCAATAAAGTGTGTATTACTCCTAAACATGGATTTGTGACTCAGTAGAAGGGAGGCAATACAAATTCCAACCTGTCATTAGTGCATTACACGTAATTGTGTACAGTATGTTTCCCTTTGCATCTGTTGGCCCATTATCAAAATGACCATTATGTATACTAATTCCCTGACCCTGTCTGTATTTCCCTAAAGAGTCATAATCTTTCACAGTAGGTAGAATAAATCAGCCTTGAAATATGGCCTTTATGTACTTGCGTCTCTAGGCCTCCCTGTAAGGCAGTAGCTATGGAAAAGTCTTCTTGAAGAAAAGACAGCAAGAGCTGAGAAGGGGGTCATTATTTACAAACAGAAAAACGGGCAAAGTTAAACAGTTGGCATCAAAATAATTTCTTCTCTTTAGTGTATACAAACACAAAGCTTCTCATAAAGCAAAATACCCATCTGGGAACCAGCTTATGGCCATTCTTTATCTCTTAGGCCATGTTCTTGGGCAGTCAAGTCATTAGCTATGGAATAGTAAATTAGGAACCCGAAAAGTAAGTTTATGGTAACATCTACCTGATCAAAAAAGTGCAACAAGCTGAAATAAAGTTCCATGGTTGAAACCACTTTTTCTGCATGGTCAGTGCTTTAATTTCTCGGTATGTGTTTTATAATCAGGGTTAACTAAAACTCACATGTAATTTCACCTACAGTTTTCCAGAAAATCTGGGAGAATCTGAAAGTAGCTGGAAGAAAGTTCTATGATCTGACGAGAACACAGCTGAACTTGACTATCACCAAAACCATCAAATTTGTCATAGGCCAAATACTGCACACAAAGACACCATTCGCACTGTGAAGCATGGTGGTGGCAGCATCATAGAAATTTTCTTTGCAACAGGCCCTAAAGGGCTTATGAGGGTAGAATGAATACATCACAATGCAGGTAAATCCTGGAGGACACTTAGATACCATCTGCACGAAATCTGAGCCTAGAGAGAAGATATGTCTTCTTGCAAGACAATAAGCATATACATAGTATTTCTTCTCATCCTACATATAATGCAGATCGATATTTAGATAGATAGATGCACATACATATGGCTCAGATTATGGATAGAGAACTGAAATGATCCTCCAACACCTAATGTGAAATATCTGCATCCAGTTGGTTGGACCTAAGAATTACATTTCAGTTTTTTGGTACAGAGCACCTGAATATTGAGCAGACTGCACCTATCCACTCGCTGCCATCATCTCCCTGTTTACATTTAGGAATTGTTACTCTTAGCAGACTGTATAAAGCATAAAATTGATCGAGAGGCAGAAGCCGCTGATAATAAAATGACAAGTTAGGACATGTGTCTTAATTCCCTAAGCGTACAGCCCTCCGCTACAGGGTTTTCCTAGCTGCCATCTCAATGTTTATAGAGCAGCCATGGTGCAGATTGGCATTTCCTAGGAAGCTTTTGTGTAAAAAGTTGTTTCTATGTGTAACAAGTGCTCAGTGATAATAGGAACCCTGACACCTTAGCATACAGTTCTAAGTGCTAGCCAAAGCTTTGTATTTGTGTCAAGTGTATTGACTCGCTACAATCTGTGCAAAGTACGTTTCCGCTTTTTGCAATGACTAAAATATGGAACCTTAAAATGTCTGGTTTAATGTAAAAAGTAGTAAGAAAAATAAAGAATTAATTATTGCTCATTAACGATTTTCCTTGTTAGCAGAAAAGCTAAAATACATGGGTGAGTCTATGGCTCTCCCAGATATATTGTGTCAAGCAACAGCACAGCTTACCCAGAGTACTAAAGGAAGCACCTGATGCATTATGGGAAAAGAGGTGTCTTTCCTGACTCAGATATGACATATTGAAGAGGCCAAGGGACCATACAGGTAACCGTGTTTAATTCCTACACAACGATCAGGCTATATGCTCGCTTTTTTTGCAAAAAAAATTTATTTCTGTAAAATTAGATTTTCTTTGTGGTCAGTTTACATGCAATATTGGTTAACAGTATCTTGCTTAAACTTTCTAGTTTAAACTCACCTCTAGTTACCTAAAGTGTATGCATAATCATTTTTTTAATTGACTAGATGAGTGAAGGATTAGAATCCCTCTCAAGCTGGTAATGTTGTCTGGGTCCTCTCTATAACTGTAATAGTGAGAGATAGAAAGTGATGGGATATCCAAAATGGTCCCCAGAACAAGAGGTGATGGTAATTCTACCAATTCGGTCACCTGTTCTGGTGGCAACTTCCCCTCACATTTCAGAGATATATCCTCACTTCCTGTTTTGACTCAAGTACAGGAAGTGAAGGAAAATCTCCCCACTAGGACACCGACAGTAAAATATAAACTGACAATGGGGTTTAACCCTTCCTACTCTTTCCAAAGCTATCAAAGGGTTTGTGTGTATATATATATATATATATATATATTTGTAAGACTGTGAAAAACATAAAGATGTGCATGACCTCAGAGTAACCAATCAGAACTCTGATGCATACTCATCCTAAACACCTTATGGGTTAAAGCACATGAGTGATGTTGCATATAGGATTAATGAGGGAACATACAGCACAGCCACACAGTGGGCACATTACAGAGCACCTATAGCCCATACTCCTGGAACCCCCCAGACCTCTATTGACCACCCATAGTCATTTCCAGAGCCTGACCCATTTTTGTGTATTTAAGCCACGAATTAGTTCATTTATATTTACTTTTATGAAGCCGATTATCCAAAGCTTCCCTATCGGATGAAAATCATTTTAATTGTAGTGTGAGGCTCCGGTGTAATATCCATTACATTATGAGCTGTTTAAATTCTACAAGGGTATTGTGTAAATTGGCCCTTTGCGAGCTGGGAAGCAATTACCACCAAACAGCTCTCTTTTAAACGGCTACAGAAGTTTGTGGTGTTGTTTAGGACAATCAGAAACAAAGGAGGCTGTTTAATTGTAATTTAATGGAATATCAAGAAGTCCGTGGCATTAGATGCTGGCAACGAAGAGAGAGAGAGAGAGTGAGAGAAAAAAAAAAATTAACTGCAATTATGTTTGATTAAAGCTATCTTTCTCAATAATCAGCCATCCTGACAGGCCATGGGGCTCTAGTGGGTTCCAGGATGGCAAAAGGTGTTCGGCAATATTAAGACCAATAAATGAGATATTAGCATAGCTAATTACAGCACTGCAAAACCTGTAAAATGGACCTCTGTGTATTGTAATGTGTGAAATAATTGGCTAAGGCCATTATCAATTACATAAGGAATGAATTTGGGATGTCAGAGAAAGGCTGATGGGATGCATTTTGCTTGACACAGCTAGTTCTCCCTCATGCCTTTATGTAACAAAAGGTCTTATCAGTTCTCTATCAAACAGCTGAAACTTCATGTAGCCGCCAAGCTGCTGATGGAATGATCTGGGCAACGAGCAGTGGGTAATTAGTACGGCTACCCATTCTTGCCTTTCTCACCTCACCAAGCCTCTAATCGTAATGGTTTTGTTCCCTTTGCTCGTAATAAAAATAATAAATGGTGTTCAAACCCAAGAGGGGTTGGGTACAAGGGTGTATGTCTTCCCTGCCAAGAACTCTAAAGGGAGATCTGATCATATCTTTGAGAACACAAGGGGCTTCATTTGAAGGGTAATGTCATTTTCTAAACTAAAGACTATATCAACTACTTAAAAAAAACACCCAAAAAATCTTGTTTACAGAGTTGATGCTAAAGGGCAGAGCAGAGAGACATTCAACTTTGGAAATATTACTCATCTGTATTGTGGGGGTGGGTCTAGACAGGTATTTGAACTACAGTTAAGAATGGAATGTTCATTAAGACATGTTACTCTAATAGGTTAGAATGATGGGCAAAAAACCCATATCAACCAAGCAGAAGTCTGCTGTAAAACCACAAAGTAGGTATACACCTTTCCAAAATATTTTTTTGAAAATCCAAAACATGCTCCCATTGTAAGTTTCACTGTGCTTCATGTATCAGCACCAACATTGGCTCCAATGTCAAAGTCTTGGTATGAGCACGGATCCCATGCCGGTAGGGCAGTGAAAGTTCTGAAGACACGTTATAGCCAGGGAGAGTGCCTGTAAAGTGATTGGAAGTGGAAGGAAGAGAAAGATGATGATGTTACCAGAAAGCAGATTTATCTGCCTGTAAGCATCATTTTCAAAATTATTTTTTTTTTTACATGTTGTGAGCTGCTGATGTGGTTCTTTGTCCTAAGTTTACTTTACAGTGCTTGGGTTTATTAAAGGTTTACCTTTTGGGCGTGCCTTTAATTGGCTGCTGTTAAAGCTACTGACAAATGTCCTGTTTGCCTAATACCTCTACTTTGTAGTAAGGCAGGGGATGTCCAAAGGCTTGACTAAAGGCATAGCACACCATGTGACTACTATAGAGCTCAGAAGCACAGCAGGCCCAATGCTGTATGCCTACATAGTGATTTATGTTGGTGGCCATACCTTTGTGTATGCCTTTGATTGGCTGCTGTTAAAACTATGGCAAATGCCCCATGTGCCTAATTCCTCTACCTGCAGTAAGGCAGGGGATGTCCAAAGGCTTAACTAAAATGCATAGCACACCATGTGGCAACTATAGGGCCCAGAATCACAGTGGGCCCAACACTCTATGTCTACATGGTGACTTGTGTCTGTTGCCATAGCAAAAAATACATTTGGATGAAATAAATGCATATAAAGTCTAGGAACCACTGTAAAAGGCCTAATAAAACAATTCATATTCTTTTTCACTAATGGAAGTGCCATTGAGATGGAGATTGGAGGGACAGGGGTGCTCTGTTGTGCTCACATCATATATAGATACAGCTTTGGAGGGGTCCACACCACCCACAACCCAGTAGTAAACAGCCATAAGCTATCAGATCCCACTAAGTCCAGTTTTAATACGTACTGCTGAAATGAAAAGGCACTTAGAGCCTAAACAAGTGCAAACACCTCCATTAGCATTATCGAAAATATGATTTCTCGGCATGGAGGGGTTAAAGGGAGCCTGTTAAAAGATTTTCCAGTGATTGAGAAGAGAGTGAGCACTCTTCTGCTTCTAAGCAGTCTCCCCTAATTACTGGTAAGTCATTGAGAGCCGAGGGCCACAGCTGTGTGCTGTGTGTGAGCCAGGCCATCAGTCGCTCTGAGTATTGATTACTGAGCAATTCTAGCTGATCGGGTCCTGGAGCTTCACAGACAATGCGCTTTCCTCACAAAACCTGTAATGAGCAGTTCCTATACAAGGATACATTCTGCTGACACCAGATCTCTGCAGTAAGATAGTATACAGGTCAATACATATTGGATTTCCAAAATGCTAGGGTCTTAATGTCAGGCCCCCCTCTCTTTTCTTTCCCACTTCTGCCATTAGCTATTATATAGGTTCACGTGCTTTAAAGAAAAAAAAAATCTACTCCATTAGTTTGATTTATACTTCAAATATCCCATGACAAATTGCCTTAACACCAGACTTATTAAATTCTTGTACATTTCGAGTTATGGGCCTCATATACTTGTAACCTAGGCATGACGTCATCATGGAAAGTGCATGCTGTAAGGGCTATTGAATTTTACAGCTGGAACCAGATGTCTGTTCTAAGTACTTTATCTCTCTTTCTTAAAAGAGAACTATGGTATACACTATTCACAACCAAATGGCTTTTAGAACCTAACTAATTTCAGAAAAATAACCCTCTCTGATAAAGTAAAAGTATTTCGGGGCTCCCATGTCTCCAACAGTCACTTTCAGAAGAATTTGAAGCATTCAGATAGTGCACTGTGATTCCTCCCTCTTAGTATTTTATAGACAGACTGGCCTGAACTAATAGAAAAAGCAACAGACACTTTCATTTTGTTGTTGGATATAAGCTGTGATGCCGGTCAATATTATGGATGTAATTCACAGGCACAACATTTTGTAAGGTGTCAGGCTGTGAGCTGAAGAAGGAAAAAGGAAACCTGCCATGACCTAAACATATCAGGATTGATTTACTAAAGGCAAATTGATTTACTTTGCAAATGCAGTTGCACTCTTTTTTTCTTAGCAAATGTAAATGTGATAAAGCTCCATTTTGTACAGAAAACCCCAATCAGGTGCGAGGAAAATGTAAAAAACTGCATTTTTACTTGCACATGATTGGATGATGAAAAGCAGCAGAGCTTCACCACATTTACTAAGCTCTGGGGAATAGGAGTGCAACTGCACTTGCAAAGTGCACAGTCTAGTTGCCTTTACAACTGACATGGTTGTGAAGGAGCAATCTCCAAGTTTGTCATCCTTATCCCCAGAGGCGTCCCTAGGGTTGGTGTCACCTGGTGCGGTAACACTTGGTGACACCCCCTCTGACAATCCCCGCTGAATGGATCGGATCTGCGGATTGAGCATAATGAATCGGACTCCGATTCATTATGCTCAATCCGCAGATCCGATCCATCCTGCGGGGATCATCGGCTTCCTTTACAACTTACATTTGTGTGGAGCGGGTCCGGTGTCACCCCGTATAGGTTGCATGCCGATGCAGGATCGATCAGATCCATCCTGCGGGGATCGTTGGCTTCCTTTACAACTCACCTTTTCATGGAGCGGGTCCGGTGTCACCCCGTATAGGTTGCATCCCGATGCAGGATTGATCGGATCCATCCTGCGGGGATCGTCGGCTTCCTTTACAACTCACCTTTTCGTGGAGCGGGTCCGGTGTCACCCCGTATAGGTTGCATCCCGATGCAGGATTGATCGGATCCATCCTGCGGGGATCGTCGGCTTGCTTTACAACTTACCTTTTTGTGGAGCGGGTCCGGTGGCACCCCGTGCGGTCGGTATCACCCGGTGCGGACCGCACCACCCGCACCTGCGTCGGGACGCCACTGCTTATGCCTTACTAATTTGTAAGTCCCTGATCCAAAACAAGTATGTATCTGCAAAGTTTAGACTTCACTGGCAGAATGTTGTTTAGGACTCAAAGGACTCGATTTACTAAAGACAAACAGACTGTGCATTTTGCAAGTGAAGTTTCTACAGAGCTTAGAAAATGAAAGAAAGCTCTGCTGACTTTGATCATCCAATCATGCGCAAGAAGAAAAAGCTATCTTTTTTGTCTTTGCATGTGATTGGGTTTTCTTTGCTAAGTGAAGCTTCACCTCATTTACTAAGCTCTGGAGCAACTACACTTGCAAAGTGCACAGTCTATTTGCCTTTAGTAAATCTACCCCAAAATGTAAGTGAAGCAGGAATGAGTATAGCAGCTGTGGAACCTACACCTTTAAAACATGACAGCATGAGTTCCATTCTTATTTCTTTTTCTGACAGATCCCCCTTAACTGGTTACACTAAGCCGTTTTAACATTATATATTTAAAGATGATAAAACACAAAATAAAAAAACATAAAACAAAGTTAATTTCCAATATTGGCATTAAAATGTTACATTTCTGGCCTTTATCAGGAAGGCCCAGTTCACGTTAGAGTCTGCCATCGCCCTGAATGCATGACAATAGAAATCACATTATTCTCTATGGTGCCCATCCACATCAATACTGCATGGTGGGATTTTTGAAAAGGTGCAGGTGCTACATTTGGTGCAGTATAGTGTGTTTTTGGCTCAATGGGAGCACATGAAAAATGTATGTACATGCAGGTTTTGGTAGATGCTGGGGTCTAACAACCAGTCTCCTCCTACAAAAAAAGTGCATGAAGCATTAAAATCGCACTGCAAATGCACACTTAAAAATTCATGGCTATGCAGTAACATTAATTTGAACCAAGGTGAAAAAGAATCCTTTAATGGCAGCATTCGGCTCCATGGAAGTCAGAGGAATATAGTAACCACTCCACACAATGCAGATTGATCCATTTCTGAATCTGTCCTCACCCACTTCCTATGATTACCGGATATCACCATGCAGGCAAAAGATCTGCCACGATCTCTGAACATCCTGGTACAACAATCAGAGAAAACAATCCCTGTTACCTGGATATATTTTATTTATTATTACCGGTATTTCTATATTGGTGACAATTTACGAGGAACTTTATGTATTGTACATCACTGCACATCAGTCTCTGCCCTCAAGGAGCTTTCAATCCATCTTAAAATTCAAAACATATAAAGCCATTTATAACTCTGCCCCAAATTACATCATCGATCTTGACTCTAAATATCACCCAAACCGTCCTCTCCGCTCCTTGCACGACCTCCTGCTCTCTAGCTCCCTTGTCTCCTCCTCCCATGCTTGTCTCCAGGACTTCTCCAGATCCTTCCCCCATCCTCTGAAACTCTCTACCCCAATTTATCAGACTATCGCCTACTCTGCTCACTTTTAGGCGATCTCTGAAAACCTATCTCTTCAGGGAAGCCTATCCTGCCCTCAGCTAATAATGGAATCTTCTACTCTTCCTACCAGTCCATCCCCCACAGTTACTACCTTTTGTACCACTAGCCCCTCCCTCTTAGATTGTAAGCTCCAAGGAGCAGGGCCCTCCTATCCCTCTTGTATTGAACTGTATTGTTGCTGTATTGTCTCCCGTTGTATTGTAAAGCGCTGAGCAAACTGTTGGCGCTATATAAATCCTGTATAATAATACATGCATGCATACACATACTACAATTCAGACAGGAGCCAATTAACCTATCAGCATGTCTTTTTAGTGTGGAAGGAAACCCATGCAACCACAGGAAGAACATGCAAACTCCATGCAGGTAGCACCTTGGTTGGGTTTCAAACCAAGGACCCCAGTGCTGCAAGGCATACGTGCTAACTACTAAGCCACTGTGCTGCCCTGTAAACGTTAGCAGTGCTTTTTATTCTCACTGCAGTTTTGCAGCCAAGACAATGGATAAAAAAAAAAAACACAAATAAAAATCGAAAGAAAACTGGAAAGCAAGCTACTGTAAAATCACAGGATTTAAATGTTGCCATCCCAGCGGTGCCCTCACTAACCACCATGTAAATGTGGATGGTGGCGGATTTCAGAATATACATGACTTGACTCGCAGTTCAACAATTACTGGCCTTTGTCGCGGGGCTCCCACTCCACTGTAGCGGATTTTATCTCCAGTGGACTGCAGCTATTTTCCTTCCCTCCGCTGTAGTAACCACACCGCATTAACAATATTTGTACTACAATCGCCAAGGGACCCACTTCCCAGATTCTATCACTTCTTTATCTCCTGACAAATACCTTACTATTGAACATTATTAGGTTTAGAAAATTAACCCCTTGCCAACCGCAGTGCAGTAGTCTGAGCTAGAACCTTATCGCTTTATCCTCTCCCCTTCCTCTCCAATAATGGTTTCCTCCCCCTCCTCGCTTTTCATCACTGCTCCTGCCGCTGCTGTCAAGGGGCATTTATAGATACCATGATCTTGTACTTTGCAATGATTCTCATTACAACAATGCCAAACAGATCTGATGGGATTTAATAACTTTTTTGACCCAGTTCAATATGTTGCTCAGTGCACAGGCATGCCGTTAGGCATTGCTGCACTGGACCGTTGCTGAAATATTGAAGCTGGATTTAAAAACAATACAAACAACAGATAAAACTTCAACAAAAATAAAATGCATCTAACCAATGAGAATCTCGGAGAAGAAAAGCCACAAAAGTTGCTAAACTATTGCCAAATTTAAAGTGGTAACAAAATATAATTTTAAACTCTTGTATGTAGGTACTTTGGAAGTGGCCTAACCTTGCGCCATTTGAAAGATAGTCATATCGGTTCCAGCCAGGGGCGGACTGACAACTCATGGGGCCCCCGGGCAATAGGGGATCATGGGGCCCCTGTGTCCTTGCCCAAACTCAAAAAAGCCTATGAAAAAGGTACCAGGGGCATCTTATGGGGCCCCCTACTGACCCGGGCCCTCGGGCAGTGCCCGAGTTTCCAAATGGTCAGTCCGCCCCTGGTTCCAGACAATGATGTCACTGACACGTGTATTTGGGGCACACTTAGTGTGTCGTGATTGCAGTAGCCACAATGGTGACTCTTGTGTGCATGAGCAGGAGTAATGTCATCACGGCCCGGTCATTCAAACAGCTGGAGAGCGCAAACCCAAAAGGAAGACCGCCAAAGATGGAAGCACCGGGAGCAGTGACAGCTCAACGCTGGAGGGCTCCTAAACTGCAGGGGGACAGTTTAATACCACTTTAAGTTTTTGTAATTTTTCAAAAACTTAACTTTTTAAAAATTGATGAAAATACACAGGATCTCAGGCCATCACCCTCAGTGGCTTTACATGGATTCACAGTGGTCAAAGGCGTAGCTGGGGGGGGGGGGGCAGTGGGGTACATATGTACCCAGGCGCCAAGGTACAGGGGTGCCAAAATGAGGTCACAAGATCATTGCAGCGGCTGCAGCAGACGTGTCATCTGATACGTCTGCCATCCACAGTGAGTTATGAGAGGAGAGAGGAGCCGGCCGGGAGAGGAGCAGAGAGGAAGGCAGTGAGCCGGGCATGTGCCGGAGGGGACGAGGGGAGAGCCAAGCCGGGTGAGTAGTGCCACGGATGAAGGGGGGGGCAATGTGATCGGGACGGGGGGTGTCTACAGGGACCATATGAACTGGAGGGGGGTGTCATGAGGTGGCCGTTCGTTCCCGGGCGCAAAATATCCTAGCTACGCCTCTGACAGTGGTTAAAGCATTGGGCCTATGAACACTAAATTATTATTATTAGATATACAGGATTTATGTGGCGCCAACAGTTTATGCCGTGCTTTACAACATAAGGGCAGACAATACAATTACAATACAAATTAATACAGGAGGATTTAGAGGGCCCTGCTCGTTAAAGCTTACAATCTAAAGACTATTAAACATCCAGTCCCTCAAATATTGGTGTTTTTTATTAATGGGTGGATGCCAGTAGACTAAATCATCTGCTGGCTTTCTAAATGATCTCAAGATTCCAGTAGTGAGGTCTTCTAGAGATTCTGCATGCAAGCGGGTGGAGGTGGAAATTTAGGCATCTACGAATCTCCCTGAAGAAGTCCCGGAGAAATAGACAGAAGTGTGATTATTCATTCATAGTGTGAAATTTATCATTAGGCACAGGAAAAGTCAACTTTTAACTGCATAAGCTGGCCATACACTATACAATTTTCTGTCCAATTTCTTTTAGATTTACCTTCAACTATGTAGCGCAAGGGCCTGTCTAACTGGATACAACTGAAAGTGTTGTTAAGGTATGACCTCATATAATATTTTTTTGGTAAATCTAAAGCAAAAATCTCAAGAAAATTGTATTATGTATGGCCAGCCATAGCTATTGAACTCACATCTTTTCCCCCTCATCGGCAATTAGGCTGCTTTATAGGAGTATTTTGCCCCCCTCTGGATCAGCTCTGGTTGTAGGGTTCTATATATAGAAGTTTTCAATTTATTATTTTTTCTATTGCTTGGACTAGATGGAAATGTGTCTTCTTTCAACTGGACTAAGTAATCTTAGAAGAGAATATACACCCTGAAAGGTTGTCCTAAAAATTAAACTGGGCAAAAGTTTACTAGAAATATAGACATTTCAGTTTATTTACACATTGTCACAATATTCTACGCTAAGTGAGATCCAGTAAAACAAGAAAATGTTGTGTGTCAAAAGTGTGATCCTTACATGGGGTATTGCTTAAGGCGCTAGGTGATGCTTAAGGCACCCGTGATGGTAATCCGGCCCTGCTTGTTGATATTTTCCCAAAACTGAACTATCAGTACATGCAACCCTTTTAAGAAAAAGTAAATAAATAACAGTTGCCAGAGCAAACTGTAAGAAAATCTGATTGTCTGCAGTTATTTTTTTTATAAGCCACATTTCTTTTTATCTGTCAGTGTTCTGGTTATGTCCTCCCTACCCATGCCTACCCTGATGGTTTTGATAAGGTTGTCTGTTTTAAAAGCAGAAAAAGAAACATAAAGAGTGCAATATTTACACAAGGGTTCCCTTTTCAAGGGCCGATATTTCCTCTGCTCCCCCCCCCCCCACTCCCATCTTTACCTATTCCTCTATTTCTAATGGTTAGTGTGGAACTGACACAATTTCCCCAGCAGATCCCTCGCCCTGTCAATCAGCCTGTATTTTGTCTTTCACTGTGGGCTCATTAAAACCTCTTTTTCACTCCCTCTGGACTCTACTCTATTTGCCAGCTCTGATCACATAGTTCCTTCTCTAAGAAAAATGCCAGCATCACTTGCCTCACATCAAATGCCTTGCTAGGAACTTGTTGCCAGCTCTGGGGGAGTTTTGTTTTATTTTTTTTCGCTTTCTTTACGAGCTATGGAGAAATTAGGGAGATCATGTACAAATTGCCAGGAGGAACTGGTGCTAAAGCAAACCTGTCAAAGGTCCTCTTACTGGAATCACAGTAGCCACACTGCTAAATATTTCACCTCAAATCTGTCCATCTGTGGAAGGGATAGGTTAGTAATCTCTGCTAAAGCTGGCCATACATATGGAAATTTGATAGAATGGAATAAAAAATTAAATGGTTCTTTGTCAAAATCACAAAACAGTTGAAGATGCAAAATGGTGGTTTAGTGGTCTATGGTAGTTTAAAGTGACCATCAGAAGATGGGATCAAAATCTCCCCAGCTAAACATGGCGGAAAAATCTGATCTTTTTAGAGGCATATTCCACCTTGGTAAAAAAAAATTGAATAAATGCACCAAAAATAGGAATTTCTTAATTATTTTGCATTAGTGCCTACAAAGCATTGCAACCATTGTAAGTGGATTGCGAGCAGGGGCGGACTGACAACTCATGGGGCCCCCGGGCAATAGGAGATCATGGGGCCCCTGTGTCCTTGCCCAAACTCAAAAAAGCCTATGAAAAAGGTACCAGGGGCATCTCATGGGGCCCCCTACTGACCCCGGGCCCTCGGGCAGTGCCGAGTTTCCAAATGGTCAGTCCACCCCTGATCGCGAGTGCAATGCAGAGACTCCTGCAGACGATTCCAGATAGATAGAGATACAGACCTTCTGCTAAGGGTCTGAAGGAAATAATCAATGAACTATTAGCACAGCGATGTCACCGCACGTGTAGTCCACTGAGATCACCTAGTCTCTCTGCTGTAGTGGAAGATGGTACTTGTAGTCTTCTATTCACAGATCTATGTGAATGGTTATGTGAACGGATGGCATGGCTGAAGGTGGCACCACCTGCTGAATGAAAAAAAAAATAGAGGATGCTGCTGGGAGAAGAACCCCACAAATCAGGTAATTGTGAGGAGGGTGGTTTGAAGGTTTAGCCTGTGGAATGAGACTATGTTCCATGTTATACTCTAAATATGGGTGCAGCATAAAACATGGTCAGAAAGGTGGATTTAGCCTTTAAATGCAGTTTCCTCATTTCCTGTTTTAACTGGCAATTTAGCCAAGTTTTGACTTTACAATTGACTGAACTCTGGTGGTCAATTAAACTAATGGGTGGTAGACTGCTTGGTTTCTGGTGATTACTTGCGATCATATTGGTAATTTCTGTTGGCTAAGTGGTAAAAATTTACTGAAAATTGCCATATATATGGCCAACCTAATTGCCTCTTCAGCTGTCTCTTGCCGCCTCCAAGAAGAGGCAGCAGACATCACATCTGATGTAGTCAGCCGGCCCCCAAAGTAACAAGGGAGGTGATTGCTGATGCAGAAGCCAGTAAAGAAAACAATTCATGCATTTTATAAAAATGTTAATTTAGTTTTGCACCTTCATATAAAAGGATGCATATGGAACGTTTCATTTTGCTTCATGTTCTTGCAGAACACCAAAACTTGTTCTTCTACACCAGAACAAAAGCCAAAAAGAAGTCAATCTCTTGCACAGCATTAGTGTTTACTACCCCCCACAAAAATCTAATTTTCAAACCTTAGAAAAGAAACAATATTGCTGATCTTGCAAGTTGCAGCAAGCACAAATGCATGCGCACGCAAGACTTGAAAGCATAGGATTTTTCCCAACGACAGCCTTTCCATCCTTTTAGATCCTGATTAAAAACTTATTAAAACATTATAAATGATTAATGTGAGCACAGCTCTGAGTGGCAATTATTAGTTTTAATGCAGGTAATGCAGCTTAATGAGGGGGGCACATGTGTGCAAAGCTTTAACTTCATTACTCCTGCGTGTCAACAAATAGAAGAAAAATGTGCAGCCCCACATCCATTACTAGGAGCAGCACTAAGCTCCCCTCTGTACCTCCCCTGCTTGTGGATGAGCCAAGAGTCATAAATTAATCCTCTCTCTTCAGCCTCATACCAGGCCGAGGTGTTAAAGTTGCAATAAACTTTTTTTTTTTTTGTAAACCACATGTGGAAAAGAATAATAAATTATTCTATAAAAAAGAGCATATTTTAGGAACAACAATATATTAATACTGCTAAAACATCACACAACTGCAAATAAAGAGTTCCAAATCCTTCGTTGTTTGTTAGCACTTTTGGGAAAGAAGTTTTTTACTTTTTTTTTTTTTCCAAAATAGCTGAATCATTATTCAGAAGTGGAAAACAAACCGTCATTGTACCTCTGAGCTGCTTGGAATATTTTTACACGGACGAAGCTCTAACATTTGGATCTGAATAACATAATAAGGAAATACCAGTCAGCGCCTCTCTAAATTGGTGTGCTGGAAGATAAGCACATGTTGGAATGGGAGCAAACTGTGAATAGAAGCATTTAGGAGATTGCAGATGTGGAGTCAGGAGAGCAAGGAGGGCCTACAAAGAGGACCAGCGCCTCCTAAATGATGCGATAAACTAATGCTCACTTGTTATCACCGTTTTTCTTGGCATGCGCTCTTTAGGTATTCTAGCTGGAGGCTACCAAGGTATTAGGTTCAGTTTAATTTATTTTCAACCTGTTTTAAAGAAGAACTGTGTTAAGAAACCGTGTTCGGGGAGGTAAGTGTAACCTGTAAGATGCACCTACGTATTTGCTGTTCCCATAGTTCAGCTGCTGGCTGAAGGCTTATGATTCTAACACATAGGCAGGGACAGACTGACCATTTGGAAACTCGGGCCCGGGGTCAGTAGGGGGCTCCATGAGATGCCCTTGGTACCTTTTTCATAGGCTTTTTTGAGTTTGGGCAAGGACACAGGGGCCCCATGATCCCCTATTGCCCGGGGGCCCCATGAGTTGTCAGTCCGCCCCTGCACACAGGTTATACTTTGTCTCTTCAAACACTGCTGTTTAACACATTGAGGAGTTCTTCTTTAAGTTCCGTGTTGGTGGGTTACAGCTCTAGCAGCAATTGGCCTGTTCTTTTTAGAAAAAGTTCTCACGCTGTGTGTGAACCCATGCTACTAAAGCTTAAAACAAGAGATAAGCTCTTGCAGCATCCCGTATGATGGGGCAGATAAGCCAAAAAATCTCAACTTTTACACAATTGTATCTGTTGGTTACCTCCATTACAGGCAGCAATATATATAGAAATCGTTGGTCAGGAGTAACAGAAGGCTTCGTCATGTGCTTCTGGACCTTCACTCTCCAATTGCAGACTGGGGTCCATGACCAAGCTGTGTTGCTTTTATTGCAATGGAGAAGGAGGTCAGGGACCTGGCTATGCAATCTGGTAAGGGTAAAACTTAAAGCTGGCACACATATATGCATTTAAACAATCTATCTAGCCACTTGCATTTAGTTCTGATGTATGCTACCCCTCATATCATACCCATGTGTCTGTTTATTAAATGATGTTCATAAATGTAGTCCATTTTTGTTTCTTTAGCAATTTATTTGCTATGAAATATTTGGTGATCCTGCTGGATCTTCTTTGTCCCTACTTCATTCTAGTCACACCAAACACAGAAGCAAATCCATGCTGGTGCGGTTAGTTTTCATATCTGTTCTACTTCTTCTTTGGAGATACAGAATGCTATGGTGATACACGGCATGCCATGGTAGTCTGTTTAACTGCGCCCCCTCGCCCTGCCCTGCTGTGTTGATTGACAGCGGCTCTCAGCAGAAGGGACTCACTGTCAAACTACAACTGCTCATAGTCAGTGCACAGACGGGGATCCTCCTTCCCCGCTGTGTGTGACATCACCCACTTACTATAGACACGCCCCTCACTATAGGAAAGAAGTAGTGAAGGGAAGCTGCATGGTCATGTGACCACCAAACATAAAAGAAGGTAAATAAAAGGTTTTATTTTACAAAAGTAAATGTAATTATGCTTAAACAATACTAGTTTAATTGGCTTGTACAGTAATGTATTGACAAACATGTTAAATACATCTGGCAGCGCCTTCAGCTTTGGAACACTTTCAATGCATACTCCCACCATAGAGCTCAGTGATCTCATCAGTGACTTTTTTGAAATCTTTGTTTGGTTTGCAGTGAGCAAAGTCGCTCGCAGGCAGAGGGAATCGCCTCGACAATCAATGCCGCATGGCCGTATGCTCTGACTCCTCTCCTCCTTCTGACAAGTATCTTGATCCAGAGTGATCTATACCATCCGTTTGAAGAGTATTTCAGGGCTATTTGCATCATTTTAGGCCTAATGTATAATATATAGCACTAAAGTGAGCCCAACTACTGTCTCGTTACCAAGCATGAAAAAGTGAGGGCAATGAAGACGCATTAGTCCTCTCAAGCACAACGGCTGTAATGCAAGCGGGGAAGGTTGCTTGTCGGAGTTAAGAGATAACCTTTCTGCCTCACTAAGACAATGGAAGAGTAAAGAAAATGTCAAATCAAGAAACGGTGGATTTAAAGATGAGGCAGCCTGGAATGACGCCTGTGCCATATTTTGTGAAACTCTAAGGCTATTGGCAGCAGAGATCCCTGTCTCTGATTCATCTAAGGCCGTATGGCAAAGCTTTGTCAGTCTGTGCGAGGTATAAATAATTCAGGGTGAGAGATGGCAATTACAGGGCCCTGCACAACCAAAATGAATATTTTATGAAGACTAAAACTGCTTTGGAATGAATCATACACATGCAGTCACACACACACACTCACACATATACACACACACAGCTTGTGTGCTCATACATGTCAACACAAAGAATACAAAGCAAAACATTTTTAGATGTGTCCTTAAGACATATTTACTATTATCAGTTTGGTTTCTCACTGATGTATAATGTTGGGTCATGCAGAGTCAAAAAATAAAAAAGTGAAAACCTAAAGGCCTTTGGCCTAAAAGCATTTTTTTTATTGTTTGACTGAAATAATAATGAAACACTTTCTGTGCCAATGTAAAAGTACCAGTCTCTCTTTTTTCTAAGGTAGAACTGCTGACTCTAGCAGAGTCAGCTGGCATCACCGATGGATCCACAAGATTTTCCGTCAACAGAAGGACATGACTAGTAGGATGGAGCCAGGTAATGGGGATCAGCTCAGATTATTTAATTCTATCTTTAAAGTGCCCATCAACAGACCTTATTATCCTTATTATAGGGCCATCACTGTGATAGGCAGCCTCACAGGCCTACAGAGAGCTTGAGGAGGAAGGAGGGAGCAAAGCACCACAGGATTAGAAACAGAAATACAAAAGAGTGACTGCAGAAAAAGACCAAGTGGTCCATACAGTCTGCCCATTCTTAATTTTTTCAACCTTTTTTGTCTGGATCTATGTTTGTCCCAAGCATGTCTTCTTAATTTACGGTTGACTGACTTACTACCTCTACTGGAAGTCTTTTCCAAGCAGGGGCGGACTGACAACTCATGGGCCCCCTGGGCAGTAGGGGATCATGGGGCCCCTGTGTCCTTGCCCAAACTCAAAAAAGCACGAAAAAGGTACCAGGGGCATCTCATGGGGCCCCCTACTGACCCCAGGCCCTTGGGCAGTGCCCGCGTTTTCAAATGGTCAGTCCGCCCCTGTTTCCAAGCATCATATACTTTTACTCTTAATATTTTCAATGGTTAATTTTGAACGTTCCTACTAATTTGAGGCTGTGTTCTTCATCTTAGCATCAAAATCAAAATACTGCCCTCCTGAACCTTATTTACCTTTATGTATTTAAAGATTTCAAACATGTTCCCCCTTTCTCTGCTTTCCTCAAGATAGGTTGCTGTAGTCTCTCCTGATAAGTTTTATCCCTCAGGCCTTTCACTAATGTTTTTGTCCATTTCTGGGTTTCTAATCTTTTTGTCTGGGTTCCTATCAATGTCTTTTTGTAAGTGAGATCACTAGAACTGGACACAGAATTCTAAATGAGGTCTAACCAAAGATCTTTAAAGGGGAATTGAGTCCTCCTTCCTGCTGCTGGAAAGCCATCTAGTGATAACTGAAGATCTATATAGGTTAATCAAAACCTCCTTCTTCTTGCTGGTGATCCCTCTAACTAAAAGGTCCACATGCTTTCCCCACTACGTGCCCACACATTTGCAATCATATGAAATTAACACTACTAAATCATTCTCCTCTGTAGTTCTGTCCAACACTGTACCCTAAATATTGTACTCAATCAAAGAGTTCTTGTTGCTTAAGTGCATTATTTTATATTTAGAAATCTTGAACTTATGTTTGTACATTGCCCATCAAACCTGGGTGACTAGGGACAGCCAAGGTGCTATACTTGCTATGTGATCCCAGTGGTGGCTTTCTCACTTGAAATATTAATCTGGCAATTAGTCTGATCATTGGGCAATATGAACTTTTTTGCTGCAAATGTACAACAATATCCTCATATATAAAGCAAGAACCAGTCTTATCAAAAGAGAAGCATCTGCGCCACTAGCGATTTTGGAGCGGAAACTGTAAATCCTATATTCTATTCAACTTGAGTGACAAACATATTCCAACTCCTCTATAATGATGATCATGGGAAACACTTTCAGCCCCTGCCAACAGGTACTCTTTAAAATGCTTGCAAACAACGGCATTTTTTCTTCAATGAACACAACTATGGTAGAAGCTAAACAACATCTGACTACGTTGTCCCATAAAACCCCTTTCCGATGTAAATCGTTTTGGTTGCAGTTTTGTAAACAAGCCTTAAAACCATGTGGTTGGTTATTTGTAAACCACACAGGAATATTATGGCACGCTGTGTTGTGACGGGAACCTTTCCACGATAGACGTAAGCTGGGTCCAGCAATTCAACGGCGGAGTACTACAGCCTACAACAAGAAGGGTTTTCTGTCCTACATCCCCTGCAAAAATGCCTTCTGTAGGCTGCAGACACAAATAATATCATTGTTCTGTAAACCTGCAGATGTAAAAGAACCTTGCTGAATGGGTATTGTGTTTGCGCAGTTAATGATACCTGGGCTATTGTGAGACAGAAGGAGGTCAGCTCTGTGACATCACAGGAGCACAAGACACTCTCTGTGCACAGCTCCAAAGCACATTTTCCCATCGCCAGAAAAAAAAAAGAAAAAAAAAAATAACAGAACGGCGTACCTCAAACTAGTATTTTAGTTAAATTCAACTGGCAGCCATTGTTTACAAAAACAAGGCTATTAGGTATATTAATAATTTGATAAATAGAGATATGCCTTCAATTATTCATGAGCAACATTTG
Organism: Staurois parvus; assembly: GCF_062004578.1. NCBI lineage: Eukaryota > Metazoa > Chordata > Amphibia > Anura > Ranidae > Staurois > Staurois parvus. Next base: position 6,359,162 of record NW_028317805.1, on the reverse strand, counting down.
GCAAGAGTAAAATTACATGCATGGAGAAGGTTTATAAACCTGCTAATTATGAATTAAGCATGCAAGAGGAACTGCTAACCCTGAAATTAAAATATTTTATGATTCCGCAATTACAAATAAATAGAGGGGTTTTTTTTGTTAAGCAGACGCCCCAGTGTAAAAAAAGGCTTTATACATTCACAGATGGCAAATTATATATTTGGACTATAAACTCTGCATCACACTATAGATGAAAAGACAGCATCACTGAAAGAGGAATGTGAAGGGTTAAAAGGAAAATACATGTATACACCCTATATAGTGTGTGTAAATATATATATATATATATATATATATATATATATATATATATATATATATATATATATCCTCCAAACTCACAAAATCATTTTAAATCTCAGATAATACAGTCTGTCCTTTTGCTGGGTTGCCACTCGCTCCTTTACAATTGTTTCGGCCAGTAAAAGCCCCTGTATCTGCCTTTAAACCATGTATTTAACATTGTCTTATATTTCCCTTTGACAATGTGGTAAGAGCAGACCTAAAGTCAATCTAACCTAGCCAAACATATTAGGGAAAAAATGCATGCAATTGCTCAACAGTCAGCTAACGTTATATATAAATGTTGATCTTTCTTGTAAATGTTTAACCTGGCCCTACTCTCTCGCCCCTGAGCCTCAAACTATTGGACATTTATGTGATGAGCAGCCTTGCTAAACAACAGGCAGGTTATAGGGGTGGAGCCAAGGCTGACTTTTGCAGGAAAAGTCAAAATTCACTCTTGTAGCCTATATCCTTGGCTTTACTGTTTATCTTGCCATATAGTTTCCACTCATTTTAACCCCTACTTATGTATTTTATGATATACTCCTTGTGAATTGCTGGGGTTTAAGGTTAGGTTCACACCTTTGTGTATTTATTTTTATGCTTTTTGTGTGTTTTTGATGCAAATTTTTCATGCATTTTAATAAGTTTTTTCATACTCTGCCATTGAAGTCTACTGGACAAAAGATGTGTTGATGCATCAAAAAAGCACCTGTAGTATTTTTCCGATGCAGGGCAACACAGTGCACAGGTATGAATTGGCCCCATAGTAAACTATTGAAATTTTCCTGTTGGGCAACACGTGTTAAACTGCACAGGCCTATGGGTTGTAGACTAGCAGTTTTCATGTATAAGGATGACCCTAGCTGGACAAAAGGTTAACCTTGCCGTGCCCTCTCTTGCCTTCTTAGCTTCACACTATTGGACATTTAAAGTGATGAGTAGCCTCATTGAACAACAGGCAGATTCAGTGGGTGGAGCCAAGATTGACTTTTGCAGGGAAAGTCAAGTTTTCACCTATTGTAACCCTTACTGTACTGTATTTTATCACTATAGTGAATTGCTGAGGTTTAAGGCTAGGTTCACATCTTTGCATTTGTAATTTCATGATACTGATTGTGTTTTTGCTGCATGCTTTTCGCATGCTCTCTAGTCTACCGGGCCAAAAGTACATGTTGATGCACCTGTAGTATTTTCCCAATGCAGGGCAACACAGCGCACAGGTATGAATGGGCCTATGGGTTGAACTAGCAGTTTTCATGTATATGGCTGAATCTGGTTGGACCAAACCACCAAGGATTACCTTGCCCACTGACCCTGAACTTTTGAAGAAAACATCTGTTATATGTTGCAGCAGTGTTGAGTTTAGTAGTAGTTCTGATGTTTTTTGTTTTTTTCAAAGTCTGCAGAGGTGTGAAAAACAAAAACCCCTAAGTGAACAAAAATGTGCAAGTGCAAAACACACACAAAAAAATGTGCACTTAGGGGTGTGCTTTAGTCCACCCCCCCAAAGGGGTAGGACCTCTACCCTGATCGCCCGGGCACAAGGCTCCTGACAGGGACAAAGGTTTCCACATGGGCCACCTAGCCAAAAGGCCTGGCAGACCTCTTTCCTTGTGGCTAGCCGAAGCCAACCACCGAGTACTAGGTCAGGGAGCTCTCCTGAACAGAGACCCCCCAACAACAGGGGAGGAAGGAACCTAATGGCCACACATCCTCCCCCTAGACTTCAGGGCAAACCTGAGGACCCACACCCTCCATCCCAGTGAGAAAAAAAAAATACACACAAATGTGAAGAGTGACAAAACAGTGAGAGAAAATAAATACATAAATAAATAAGTGGCTGTTCAATTGTGCACTGGCTAGTAGTTCTGATGTTTGTCTATTTAACATTGACAAGCTCTTTGAATACATGCTCATCGATTGCCTTCACTACCACGTGGACTATGAAGGGGAACTCTAAAGAGCCTCAGGGGGAGATTTACTAAAACTGGAGCACTCAGAATCTGGTGCAGCTGTGCATGATAGCCAATCAGCATCTAACTTCAGCTTGTTCAGTTATGCTTTGATAATATATCCTAGAAGCTGATTGGTTTCTATGCAGATCTGCACCAGATTTTGCACTTTCCAGTTTTAGTAAATAAGCCCCTCGGCTTCCAGCAGTAGCAGATAAATCCCTTGTCTTCTAGTTGTAGGTACACAGGTGGCAAGCAGCAGTTTGGTTTTCCAATTTATCTTATTTGTTGTATTTATTCAACAAGAAGCCATTCATTTTTCTATCCAGAATACGGTGTCTGTTTTATTATTTTATGCTGTGTAGTCTGTGGTTTGCCCTCTAATTGACGCTGTACTAGTCAAATGACAACAGTAACTTCATAGAAGGGAGTGTTTTTACAAAGCAGTGTAGCTATTACAAAGCAAAATGACATTGCGTTTGGCAGATTTTGCTTACACACAACTTTCAAAGAGTTTGATCTACAAATAAGCAGAAAATGCACATACAAGTAGTGTCAGCATCCTCAAACGGAATAGTCTTGCTGCATGGGGAGAACACAGACACGTCAAATACATAAGTGTCAGAACACTGACACACTCAAAACCAGATTTCTGTAGCCTCACGATTACCCTGTTTTGCTGCCAAAATCTCCTGCCTAGAAGCAGCAAAATGTTTAATATTCGCATTTGTGAAACGACTGTCAACAACTCATTCACGGGAAAAAAAATTTTCCTCTTCTAGTACTGGGAATTATGGCTGTTTGATTAGTGAGCATGGAGCACAATTAGGTAATTCAATCTCCTTCCACAAGAGGGCTGCTTTTTCCATAGAACTCAGAGCGGAACGTGAGATGTGTGTATCAGAAACACGGTTACTTGTTCCTGCTCCAGAAATCACTGACTCATGAATGGTGCCTGATAGGAGATTCAATTACAAAATATATCATTACAGAATGTGCTACATGGCAATTCCTGAACATGGATGCAGAAAAACTAATGTAATCCTGTAAAACAGGCAAGCTGATAATCCTAAACACACAGCAATGCCACCTGAAAATGCACAACAAGATGGCCGACAAGCAGCAAAACCAACAACTCTGATAACACTTACTAGCATGGTGTAAACTGTAGCTGGCCAGCCAAAGGATTAGAACTAAAAGTTTGACCTTTTATTAAGTGATCCAATATAAGCAATGCAAATATTTTACAGTGTATGCAATTGTCCCTTCAAAAGGAAGTTTTAGAGAGCGAAAATGAATCTTTTATAGGTGAAATGTTATGACCCATTTACAACATACAGTGGGCACTAAGTTACAAAAAAAAAAACAAAGAAAGCAATCAGGCATGAACAGGGGCGGACTGACAACTCATGGGGCCCCTGGGCGATAGGGGACCATGGGGCCCCTGTGTCCTTGCCCAAACTTACAAAAGCCTATGAAAAAGGTACCAGGGGCATCTCATGGGGCCCCCTACTGACCCCGGGCCCTCAGGCAGTGCCCGAGTTTCCAAATGGTCAGTCCGCCCCTGGGCATGAACTCATAGTCCGCATAGCAGGATGATGGCATTGTACTAATACCGCTTTGGTGGATGAGAGCTTCTTGCATACCTCAAAAGAGTCACCAAAAGTTTCATCAGGCAAAGAAGTAATATGGAGAGAACCAAAGAAGCAAAGTATGGCTGGAACACTTCCACTTCTCAGTCATATCCCTAGCTTTCACTAGAATGCTAGAAATGACAGACAGTATGTTAGTATGACTGTCGATCTTTATTCACATACTTGCCTTTTGAAGTTTATAAATGGAAAATACAAAATAAAACATACCTTATTGGTCTCCACATGCATGTTGGTTGGTATACAAGTAGATTTGTAGGTAGTTCCCACTAAATATTTCAGCTAGGCTTCTTTATATACTACATACCATACTGATGACCCCTGATCCTTTCTGGTTTGCTTTGCTTGTGTCAATCCAGGTACTAACCATTACTAGAACATTTCAGACAGTTACAGTACTTTGATGCTTAGGGAGAATTTCTATATCACAAGATGACATTAAAAGTAATACAACGGCAGCACAATACTGGTTAAAGACGGAAGCTAAACAAACGACCAAAGACCTGCATTAGTGTGCCATTCCTACATAGATCAGTCAAAAGAGTAAAGTATACTTCCAGCCAACGGTTCAGAGGTTCTACAAGTTCTCCAGCATTGTAGAGATTTGTGTTGCATGTTTAGGGAATTATAGTTTGACTAACAGAGCATGTGGATGGAGGTCCCTACATCGGAGTGCCATCTAATGTCTGTAACCAGTTTAAAACTATAAACTTAGTCCACATTCATGCTTGCACATTTGTTATCACGAATTTAACCCACCAAGTCACATTGGGTTAAATAGGGCACAATTTACTTGATCTTACATTCTTTTTAATATGGTTGCATAGCCTTGATTTTCCCAAGAGTGAAAGCCCTGTTAATTGCATGTAACAGAGAGAATGGTATAGGTCATACTTTACTACAAGAACATTCATCCTGACTCCAAGAGGCACTGCTGTAGGTCAGATTTAAACCAACGCAAAGCAATCACTGAGAGGCAGCATAATGAAAATGCTCTCATGTATAAGACCCTCATCAGAATAACAACAGTGTCATCCAATAAGGGAGACCATGAGGCCTAAAATTAATATACAGCAGAAGCCTAAAGAGAGTGGTGAGCATCCTAGAGTTAGATTTGACAGATACGTATATATAACAACAATGTCAAATGCAGACTGGAGTTGTAGGTGGCATGATTTTTGCAGAATTAACAGTGCAAGATGCGTCTGCCACAGAATAACAAAAAAAGGGCATTCTTTGCATTCTATGTGTACATGTGTACACTGGTTACTCTGCTGTTGCTTGGCAACCTGTATGCTCGCTAAGTTTGAGGATGAGAGCAGATTTGGCATCTTCTTCATCCATTTCATCTCATGTTACAAGTTATTCCACCTCGTGTCATTATCGAAGATACAGGACATTCCACTGATACAAGAGAGCACCGTGAATTCTTCCTGAAAGTTTGGCAATCAATCTGAAATGTACATTTATAGTCTTCCTGTACTGTCCAGGTAGACAATAACTACTAGTCTGGTGATTCCAACCAGGGGCGGACTGACCATTTGGAAACTTGGGCACTGCCCAAGGGCCCGGGGTCAGTAGGGGGCCCCATGAGATGCCCCTGGTACCTTTTTCATAGGCTTTTTTGAGTTTGGGCAATGACACAGGGGCCCCATGATCCCCTATTGCCCGGGAGCCCCATGAGTTGTCAGTCTGCCCCTGATTCCAACCTTAAACAATGTATTAAAACACAGCAGTTCCAGGCATAAATGGAAGCCAATTGGTGAGTTTTCTGGGATCCAGCACAACCAGACTATAGAATACCTCCCACACAGTCAGTGGGAGCATACACCCCCACCCTACTTCCTTCATCACCAAGTACATTCAAGTTTTCAAGGCAAGTTTGAATCTGACAGGTAGCTGTAAAAAAAACCTGATAGTACTAAAATGTTCCCACATCAGGAGATACTACAATTAACCTACAGTTGGTGTATTTGAAATTATTTTCCTGCATCACAACCAAGCTTCTCAGTTCAAGACATTACAAGTAGAAGGGACTGGAATGGACCAGTGCATCACAGCAATGCTTGGATGGAAACAATGGCTGAACAGGTAGGCTAAACTTCCAGTATGTATCTCATGGTTTAAATTCAATAATTAAACCATGAGCTTTAATTACTGCTAAGGTAGACACATTCTAGTAGTCAGTGCTCCTAAATGGATTGATGACTTAAACTCGAAATTCTAATCCATATGTGGTCACTGCGGCTGATCAGAAGTTGATCAGTAGTTCAGCTGCCCTGCCGGATAAAAGTCGCTCGATCAGCACCACAGGCAATAGGCTGCAGCGCTGATCTGTGTATTCTAACAACGAGGGAGTCTGCCATCTGTCAGAATACAATAGCGCAACAGGGAAGATTACCCCATCCACATTGAATGTGTGGGTAGGGGGAATCTGATCAGTTTTTTAATTCAACTAATGTATGGCCAGTCTAACTCTTGAGCCTCTTCTGTTGACAATGGGAGCACATGTCCTGTGACAACTATACATTGCCTGTTTGTTTCCTTGGCCAACTGACGCTTAAAGTGTTCTTGGAACAATAAAAAGAATAGTACATCTCTGCAATACATGCACATTTCCTCATGTTTTGTCTCCTTAAAAGTGCTGCCATTGCAGAAAAATACTTTAATATCCTGCTTGAAATCCAGTGGATGCGTAACCTCCTGCTTGAGCTGACAACACTGGCTCAGCTGCACATAAACCCTAAGCAGTGTTGTCAGCCTTGGCCGAGTTTCCCTGCTGGAATACAGAACACCTCACACTTTTGTACCTGGGATGAGGAGAGGAGTTGATGTTCTTTTAATTAAAAAAAAGAGAACTCTTATTAGGTCAATATATTACCCAGACGGTATCATTTGAATAATAATGATTATTATAATAATTTTTTTTATTAAACGGTATAGTGTAGTATTCATGTTCTCACATTTGTCTGAAGGTTTTGTGTATTAATTTGGCACTTCCAATACTATTAATTATTTGGATTTGAATATGACCCCATGAAGGCGGTATTGTATTTGTATCAGATTGATATGGAGATCTTCCTATGTTCTTTCTAACCATGATGTAGGGGGAGCTCCTGGATTTATGAAACGCTTTGGCTATTTTTTGGATAGTTCTACTGACTTTTATCAGAATAAAGTTGTATCAGAACTGCTTAACGGTGTGGTACTTACATTTTTGTTAAAAAAGCATTGGGCAGAGCTGGAACCACTTCTAATTTCTGGGCAGAAAAAGCGCCATATTGTGTTTACATTTTCTTTTCTTTTTTTTTCGATAGAGTACAAGTTCCATTCAGTTTGTACAATTTTAAGGGGCCCAACAGAATGAAGAATATTAGAGAAGGTTATTTCAGGAGGGAAGTGATGACTTCCTAACACTTGACTGTACTTTTATTGATGGATACTTTGGTTTCTTCAGCCTAAAATAACTGTCAACATAGAACAGACTGCTTTTTACATCATTGAAAATGTAGATACAGTGTCAGGTAAACATACAGAAGAGCTGCCTTTGTATATTTATCACTATCTATGGGAACACAGCCATCCAAACTCATAGGACAGCCTCACCTCTGGGACCCTCCACGGATACAAATGATCATCCCTAAAGAACATCTAATTTGCCTTCAGAAGCCTTTCTAAATGTCTGCAATATATTTAGCATACCTATGATGTGCCAGTTACCCCCTAAAGTCTTTTGTAGTAAATTGCAATTTTGCATCTTCCCACCTATGTGATCTATTTTGACTAAGCCCGGCTGATGCTTTCTCTCAGCCCCCAAAGACAACCTAGCTGACGTATCCCACCAGTCACCAGAGATCTCTCAATTTGTGGTAAGCGGGCCTGCTCCTTTGCTATTCTCAATCTGCATGGAAGAAGATTAAACATTCAATTTGTTACTTGATAAGCCACAGGGTTCACCACTTACCATACAAATGGAAAACATTACCGTCATCCCTTGACTGGCTCTTCTTCAGACATTTTTTTTTGTTATTATTGGGGATATTTACTACAGAGAAAATGATGATGCATGTCATATTTATCTTCATGAAAAATGAGTGTCTAAATGGAAATCACCTTTTGAATGTACCATCGTCGAGCGTAATACTAATATGCTTCATGAACTATAAAATTTAGTCACAGTGTATGGACAGATTATAGCGTGCCTTTAATATTCTCACATCAAGCAAATTTTCCCCGTGTTAAGCGAAGACTCCAAGACCTGATTTTCAGTTTGATCATCATTACACTTCCACGACGGTACAAGTCTCGGCTTGTAGATTTATGTCCCCCCTCAGCTCTTTTGCATTAATCTGCCTCTGAATAAGCTATTTGCACTTCCTCAGTGCACGCAGGAAATTGAAATAAGGTGCAAATTTGTAGGTCTTAAATCTGAACAAGTACAGACATATATATTTCCACCTGGTACCAGTCATTTGTTTCCAGTAAATAGAAAGGACATTTTTTATCTGTCTTCTCTTTCCTGTCTTTCATTACAAGATTTCTTTCTTTTAAGGTTTCACTTTTAAAGAATGTTATTTTTGAATACAGGAACAATACTGCTGCTCTATATAAACAGATAGGGTCAAACAATGGCGACCAGAGCTCCTGGGTTCTCAAGCCCATATAATTTTGCTCTTTGTCTTTATTTAACCCTTGAGGGTTTATATTACTTTTCAATTTGTTGATACTGTATCTGCTCATTAGCTTTCCAGTAAGTTTATTAAAAGTCTGTACACCAAATTATAGAGTTGTACAGGACAATAAAACAGTTTTTGTATAAGTGAACTTTTTCACCTGGGTCCTGCATCTTTTATGATTAACAAGATTTGGTATTCTAAGCTGGAGCTTAAAAAACTGTTGTGCCATGATTCTGCTACCCCAACATGCCAATTTATTAATTCAGAGTAAGAGTACAATGATGTACTGTAATTCATTGCACCCAGAGAACTACCATCAGTTTAGAGAATTGTTTTTCAATGGTTACTGACAGAAGCAACCAACTGCTCTTCATCTTTTTATAGCATTAAAACATCTTTTTAGAATGGGATGCAAAGTGTTGGTTTTGAAGTCAATTTCTATACTGCCCACCTTAGAATCAGAGGACTTTATATCATGAGGCACGGGTTTGAGCACTTCTGCTAGGCCATGTGTTTGCTGCCCATTAAAGAGCAACTAATGATATCCAGGAAATATTGCTAAGGTGCTGAGGTCAGTAAATCCACTTTAATCCAACATACTGTATAATCCTTTATTTTTAACAGGAGTTTCCATTGTACCTCTGGGTTGGAATTTTGCCTTTTGCACATATAGTGTTTTAAAACATTTCAAGATCCATGTGTAATAAAATGCACTGGTCCATATTTCGCTAGGTTTGTGATATTGCCAGAGCAGGATGATCAACAGGCAAAACACATTACACAGTTTCTACATTTTACTTCTCTCTGGAAAGATGTTGATGCAAAGGGACCATACTGCAGTAAGATTTTCAGTGTTAATGACCCTATATGCAACACTCCCTGAGTGCACATATCCTCTTCTCCAAAATCTTAGTATCTCTTAAAAAAAATGACACAAATTTTTAGTACATATATAACATGTCCAAGATCCACCAAGAGAAAAGGTAAGGAGGTACTGAGGGGCTTGGCTAGATGGGAACTCATTGGAATCCTGAGTGTTAGACTACAATAACCTGCTTGAACCAGCCATATATCACTAAAACTAAGGATTTAAGAGAAATTATATGGATAAAACACACTATAAATCACAAATTAACCCGGAGTAAGAAATTTTCTCAGGACACGGTCAAGTTATCGGAGTTCTAAATTATCCAAAGACCAGCTTTTAGAAGTAATAACTGCCTTCAAACACACAGTTCCATAAAATACAAAAAAAATGGGCATAGACAACTCCGAGTATTTGAACAAGCCACTTCCATTACAGAAGAGCGTATGCATTAAATTAACTATAGAGACTAGAGGAATCTGAATATTATTATGGTGGAGAATATTGGTGATGGTTAACAATGGATCTCAGAGTTTGGGTTGTATAAGCTGTCTGTTACAGGCATATGTGTTCATGTGAAGCGTAATAAAGAAATACAAGCTTAGAAAAATGATGACGATCACGGCCCAAATGCTGCAGTTCAGCTCAATCTAGTATGTGGAATATTTAACTTCACATAAGATTCTGCTTTTAGAACAGTGAGTGTAACAAAAGACTATATACAGATGACCCGCTTGTCTGGAGTAGTGGTGGACTAGGTAATAACATCATCTGAAACAGAATTTAGAGACCATCAATTTCTGGCTCTATTGTACAAGGAAGTGTTAAGGAAGACAAATGATCCAGTTTTAGATATAGCTGTCCCTGAAAGAGAACTAATTCTGCTGTGATATGTGAGGTACAGCTCCTGGTTAGTGAATTATGGACATCATGTTTAATGGGCGCAGCCTACTGTGCCAAAATACAGTAAGAATGTGCACACAAGGCACTCTTAAACTGCAGCTCTTGTGTAGCAGACAGAAACTTTAGGCCTTTATCTGCAAAAAAACTCATATACAAAGTCCATACCATGACATGAGAAAATATATTCCTTTTATACAACTATCAGAGAGTAACAGTCTAATACATTAAAAAAGCATATAAAGACACATCTGATCATAGGCCAGTCTAAATTGGCCTAATTGGGCCAATTGTCCACTCCTAACTGAAAACTAAAAAAAACAACATAATTGCTGTAAACAATTGTGTTAGTCGCAAAATCCACTCAAATCTGGCGCATAGATACATCCATGTTCTATTTCATTTATACCTGGGCAACTTCAGAGGCTAGATCTCCTAGGCTCATTGCTTTAATGTCTAATTCATGGCATCCCCCCACTACTACCACCACCTTTCCTCTGTTGCAATCCAGCTGCAATAGTGTGGCATCTTTGTAGCAGCTTTAGTAAATGATTCTCCACAGAACTGCATGCATAGATAAACCAAGAGTGGTGAGAAGCATGTAGGTAGGGGATTCCAATCCATCTGTGCTCTCCAAGAACTCCAATTCCAGTTGTGGCTGAACTTGGCCTCAATTGGTGAGGCCTGTCTTGTTTACTCAATAGCCATCCCTACGGTAACATTTTTCTTATATTTATCCAAAAAGAAATATTCCATATAAAGTAGATCTAGTGTCTTTTTTTATAAATTAAACATTTAAATGTTGCACATCCACTGATGCTTTTTTTTGCTAAAAATAATTTATACAAATTAGTGATTTCTCAGCTAAGCACTCTAAATAATTTAACTTCATAAACCTCTTGAATTATGGTTATATAATGTATTTAGGTCAATCTATGGCAACAGAACTCCAAGCCAAAAGATCAACTCTATAAATATGTCAACTGGCTAGTTTTTTTGCTTTATTCTACTCTGCCATGTGCACATTTCAGTGTGTTCTGTCGTGCCAAAAAACAAAAGCACTCCACAATATAGAAGCATTCCAGCTGTTTTTTTTTTAACTTAAACATGGCATATCATTTTTAAATTTAAATCCCAAAGACCCATAATAAATGCATGTAGTGAAACTGTAATGAATTAGGATTAGATCACTTAGAAAGTTTTCCCTGTGTTCTCTAAGATGGCAAGGAGTACTCGGTTTGAAAACATGGAAGCAAATTCTATGCCAGAAAGTTTATCTAGTGCAAGGAG
>NW_028317805.1:6290000-6342500 GCF_062004578.1 Staurois parvus | reverse complement strand
TAGACATTCAACCAATAATTAAAGGATTACATAAAATAAATAATACAATATTTTGTTATGGGGGAGTGTGTGGGGGGGTGAAAATGTTTGTGAAGAAAATCCAATCAGAATCAAAATTCAATCAACTGTTTTACAAATTAAGAAGATACTTTTGATTGCTTTTCTAACTGACAGAGACAAGGACATGACACAGATTATTTCTCTGCACATATTGGTTAAAAATCCAGCTGACTTTAGAGTTTGTCAATATCAGGAGAGGTAATTAACTGTTTTGAAAGAATCCGTAATGTGGGACTTTGTAATGGCATCATTTGGAGTCAAGTCACAGATGCGGCTTGTGGAGCCATACTGTAATTAGGAAGAAATGCTGTACAGGTTTTCTACTAATTAGCAAATTATGCTGAAAATAGCATCAAGCTAATTAACAGTTATTATGGCATTTTTGAAAGTATGACTTTAATTAGCAAAGTCCTGACGCAGGCAATTTCAAACTTGTCCAGAAAAACACAGGACATGATCAAGAAGATACAAAGATTATTATGATAGAACCACAAAAAAAAAGGAAAGAATAGCCATTATGGCTGCCTGAGTTTCCATTTAAATGGAAGAGCATGTGTACGGCCTGAACTCTGCCAAAAAAATCCGAGCTGGCTGCCTGATGTCAGGTGGACCTGGTGCTCGTAACAACCACCATGCAAAAACAAGCCAGAGCTCAGCTGGTGCTAGGAAGATTCACTTATTCTACTTGAATGCACATTAAAAGAGCGTCTGAATGAAGCCAAGCAACAATACGTAACCTGACAGCTAAGCTATGGTCCGCACATTGCCCATCATATGATTATGGTTGGGTCTTACTGTAATCAATGCAGGGATGTGGGCAGGAAAATAAGCAGGATTATGCTGGGAGACTTTTTTTTTTATATGCAGAGCAGTAGATGGAATTAAAACACAGAATTTTTTCAAATTTTTTTTTTTTAAGCATGCGTAGTTGACAGAACAGAGTGCGTAGTTTTGAAGAAGTTGTAAAAGAAGAACAGAAGTGTGCCTAGCCTCGGGCGCTTCACTGCTCAGCCTATTAGCTATGGTGACCTTGCCTATCCCTTTGTCTTTGTATTTTCCTCCCGCTGGTTTCCTTCTTAAGAATTCTCTTTTGTTGTCTTAGAGAATGAGAAAAATGCCATCTCTCGCTCCAGCCCCCCGTAGTTTGAACTCCCGAGATCTAGCGACACACCCAGCCTGTAGCCACCTTTAGCCCTGCGTGAACTTGGCAGGAGGAGAGCCAGCCATTAAATACAGAGCATGGTCTCAAGCCGACAGAAATGCTTGCCCCTGCTTCTACCCTAGGCTGCCTTTTATTATTGCCTGTCCTTCATACTGAGGAAGAGAGCCTTGTAGCCAAGTTTTGACAATGCCACATATGGGCCTTCTCCATCAATCTGACTAATCAACCATCAAAAGAGAAGCAAAGCCAACTTAATTGCCAGCGAGATATCACTGGTCTCACTTGATACAACTTGAAATTGATATAACTCTGGGAAAGGAGCCTTAGCTGATGCTGAATGGAGATAGAAATATAACACTGATCACTAGTTTGATGAATTGATAAGCTACAACACATTTGACTTCAGTCAACCATTTCGTAAAAAAAAAAAAAAAAAAAAAATGACAAAAGAGATATACTTTGTATTGCTGTTCTCTGTTGGTGTTCATCTTTAGATTGAACAGTTGGTAAATGATGTAATATTGACCACATAAATGCAGATCTTTTTTGTACAGAAGACTGTGAAGTGGTTCTTCTTCTCTTTTTGATGTGCACAATTTATGCGAAACAATTTTATATTTCAATGGCAATTTTAGCATTCCAATTTTTTCTCATCATTGTGTTATACCAGGACACTACTCTATTATCATAAGCAATTGACCTGTTAAAAAGATTGTTTGCCTCTGTTTGGAGTACACTTGGCCACAGACACCTCATCAACTGAAAGAGAACTGTTCATCGTTTTCTGTTTCAACCACCAGTCCAGAAAATTCACCCTATTTTTTCCTCGATTTTAGTAATGCTGATGTCCCAAGGTGCAGGCAATGAAAAAAAAACACTTTTTTTTATAGGGTAATGCAGGTATTTGACAGAAGGTTGAGGTTGAAATATCATAAACTTCTGATATTTGCGCCTATTGCCTTTTGCAAGTTGGCCTAAATATGTCTCCTAGAATCAATCGCAAATATCTGGCTATGTCTTGTGTAAAACAGACTTAATTATGTATGAAATGGTAAAATAAAATAAAACATGCTAAAATTAGTAAGGGGGCAAAGTCACATTTGTGCGATAAAGCTTGAAAAATGTTGAGCACATCACGGCTTGTCTCCAGCTCCTGCCCCCGCTGTGCCTCCTTTAAAGTCCTGACTGACAGGTGACATTCTCCTATTTATTATCAAGAACTACAAGTTTTGATGTTATCGTAGTAGAAAAACAGCCCAAATGTCAAAGTCTGAATATTTTCTGCCCCCTTTTGTAAACGACATCTTACTTGTCCAAAGCAGCCTTTACAGGTTACACAGGTATTTTAACAGATATCATATCACATATATTTTTTTCATCATGCGTGCTCCCTCCACCAATCCCACATAAAAAAAAAAAATATATTCCATTTCATGGCCTTTTTATTAGGAAGCGATTTCACAGAATTCTGTTATAAATGACTAAAACTGTAGATGCTGAGCAGAAAGGAATGCCCGACTGACCTGATGCTGTATTAAATTTTCATATGAAAAGAGGACTTTACATATCCAGCCAAAAGGGCAAATCTCTGAGCTCCTGTTGGGCTCTCAGAGACAAGCATTTTCTAGCTCTGCATGCATAAAATGAGCTACAGTAGGTGTCAGTAATTAAACTATCATGTTTCAAAGTCTTGACAACAGTACAGAAGCAAGAGAACAAGACGATAATTTCATTAGTCTGAAGAGCTAAGTCATAATTAGGTGCCTTTCACAGAGTAAAAGTCGCGGACAAAAGGTAGTGATTCTAGCAGTCCCATTCTGCAGCGTGGGGATGAAATCTTATCCAAACTCTGAGCTTGCAAGGTTAACAATTGGGCAAAAAGGGTAAGAGCGAAAGAGCTACAAAGTCTGTTTTTCGAACAATCACTCTTTCTTTGCGGAGGCTGAGAAAGGAAATGATGTAGAAAAGGAGTATAAAGGATTAAAAAAATTCAATAACAATTGAAAATCGGTATACCATTGTTCTAGTGTAACCTGAATTCATCCCCTTGTTCTTTGAAATGATAGCTCCTACCCCTAAGGCGATATACACCATTCCTATTTTTAAGTAATGCTTACAATCGTTAAGGTGGGGGGGGAGAGAGAGGCCATGATTTGTAGACATACCCCTATCAAAGTCATTAACGAACATCGTAAAACGACTTAGGGTGTAGTAATGTTTACTTAGGACTCTAAGGATTGGGATGGGCACTTGATCGAATCATTAATGTGTGGTTTAATGTTTATGTCAGTATATTCATCTCTGTCTTGACTTGCCGAGGTATTTGCATATTTAATTGATCAATATGCTCCGAGTTCCTCTTGCACATCTGCCAAGCTGGTCCTGTCTCCTTACAAGGCTCATTTCTCAAAGTGACAGCTTGCTGCCTGCTGTACTCCTACACAGTCCTCATCTGTAGCCTCTATGGAGGACAGGAAACATCTCCAGCCTCCAAATTTCTCTTTTCTAGAACTGTTAATGGCCTATCCTATAACATGTAGCATTGAGATGAACAAAAAAAGTCCTTTAAAATGGAGAAAAAGCAGTTATTCAGACAGATTTTCCACATGGCTAAACGTCACACTGTAAGAAGCAACATGTGTGTTATTGTTTCACATTTAGCATCTGTCAATGTCGCAGCTCCTGCTTCCCAACAGCCTTGAATCAGGGTCCCTTATCAGCAGCGCGTCAGAAATGCACACAGCCCTCTCCTGCTTGCTTAATCTTTTATTAAGAGCTACATTGTGAGCTCCACTGATAGCAAATGGCTCCCTTCTTCATCATTCATAAATCCAAAGTCAGCATCAATAAAATCACCACTTGACGGAAACCGCAAGCAAGATGGATATCTGCCAATAAGTATACCTTGCACCTCCTAAATAATTCATTGGCATAGATGCCAGCATTGTCTTGCAAAACATTTTGACAGAGATACTAGCTGCATTCAAATCTTCGGGTGAGGTATGCCGTTTGAAAGGCTGCTTGCATGAAAATAAAATAACAATAAATTGAATCACTTTATTAAACAGCAGCCCCATAGCGCACATTCCGTAAAGTGCCAGTTGTGTGTCATACATCTACACTAGTCATTTTAAAGAGGTTCTCCACACACACATAAATATTGTTAATTTCTTGTGCACGTACACAAATGCACATTATAATGGCTTGGTTAGTCTTCTTTTTCTCAAAAACCAGGGCCCTCCTTTCCCTCTTGTATTGAACTGTATTGTTGCTGTACTGTCTCCCGTTATATTGTAAAGCGCTGAGCAAACTGTTGGCGCTATATAAATCCTGTATAATAATAATAACTAATTCTACCAGCGCAAGAGTACTGGTTAGTTTGTATTTTTATTCCTGAAAGGAAGTCTCAATCCTTTATTACAATATTACTTTTTTTATTGCCGGCCAGAACATGAACAGTTCTTTAATGCAAACGGCTTGCTTTCCTACTTTATCCCTGGCCTCTTATGAGGTATATGGTAACTGGATTGTCAATCAGTAGACTGAAGGTAGTTTGAAAGCAAGGTATCTAGCAACCAGCCCTTGCGAATGATGTAACAGAAGGGAAGTTTATTCAGGCTAACTTTATATTCCATGTTCAATCTTGTAGCTAGTGTACTTAGGTCATTGGGATGATAGAAATTGGTTGGCAAAATTATTTTCCAATTCAGGATAAACATTGTTCTTAATATTTCCATACATGTCTCGCTCTTTTAAAAACAGCAATATGGCCATATAAATATGTACAAATAGAACAGATCTGTGCATGCTGTACTGCAAGAAAAGGCAACGTTGGCACTCCACCTGTGATGAAACTACAAATCCCATCATGCTTCTGCATGTGGGAGTCATGCCTCTGACTGTCAGTCTTGCAACATATCGTGGGAGTTTTAATTTTTACCACAGTCTAGGCACCGAGGTGTCCTACCCCCCTCCCGCCCCACTGTATCATTAGGGAGGCTTACTAGGGTCATTGTAAGATTTCCGTAGTAATGGTATGAACCAGGGGCAGACTGACAACTCATGGGGCCCCCGGGCATTAGGGGATCATGGGGCCCCTGTGTCCTCACCCACACCCAAAAAAAGTCTATGAAAAGTACCAGGGGCATCTCATGGGGCCCCCTACTGACCCCGGGCCCTCGGACAGTGCCCGAGTTCCCAAATGGTCAGTCCGCCCCTGGTATGAACACAGCAGTATATGAGCACAATTTGAATGTAATGTTGAGAAACAAAAAAATCTTGAAAGTGGTGTTCCAATTTAGTTGGAAATGTAACCTCTGCTCAAGACAGATCTTCACCCTATAAAACTTGATCCCTCCACTCCAACCCTCCTCCAGTCTTCTACATGTATAAAGAGGTTTTTTTTTCCCTTTATTCACTTTTTTTTTTTAAATGTCATTCGCCTTGCACTGTTGCTCCCTTTGCCTCCTTGGATATGCTTGTCACATATCCCAGGAGGCATAGCCTTTCAATGAGGAAAGGAGGAGGGGTGGTCCTATTGGCTCCTCACTGGAAGGCATGCTGGCTGAACCCAGAATATCTAGCAGCCTGTTGATGATGTGACAGCCAAACATGGCGGCGAGGAACCAAGTACTGCCAAAAGTTAAGAGGTTCTCACCTGGACAGCGCTGGTTACGCTGGCTGGGTGAGTATCTGAAATGGGCTAAACACACCGCCAGGTAAGCAGGGGTTGTTAATAAAAAAAATATGGGGGGTGGGGAGTAAAACTTCGCTTTAGGTGGTACAACCCTTTCAGTTTTGCCTTCTTTGTTGTTGTTCCTACTTTTGAACAGTTTCAGTCTCAGCTTGAAATAAATATGTGGAAGTCTGTTTTTGGAGTACATATGGATAGGCAGACTGTTGAGTCCCATCTCTGGCAATTCAGCAGCCATTCTTCTTGGACACAAGTACACCTAGACACATCAACAATCTGTTTATTTGGGAAGGAAATCATTATGTAATCAGCGCCTGCGATTATCAATCGTTTATAAATTTTGCCTAAGCTCTTCCATTCAACAGTTGGCTGGGTTTTTTTTTTTTCACTTTCCTTCCCTTTGATTGATGTTTCCCTGCGAGCTGTCATTAGTTAAATTAATTTGCCTTCAAAAGACAGCAGAATAGGGTCCACAAAGACAAATCTTAGGAGACCATAAAAATAGACCATAATTTAGAAAAAACTCCAGCGTGTTCTCTTCTCCTGTCATCATGGTAGAAAAACACTTTAATTTGATACAAATTTCTCAGGAGAAACTTTAAATTAACTTAGATTTTACTCTGTTTGAGGGATGGCAAGTGAAAGTTAACAAATAAAAAAGGAACCGTTTGCTGATTCTGCAGTTTCTGGGCTGCTGCTTTTATCAGTTCTTTTTATTTTCACTCAGGCTAAATAAATGCCAATATTCACCTCTAAAGAGTCATCATAAAGTCATTCCTTGGGGATATAAAAAATATCCTCCTCTCATCTTCCATCCAAACAGTGTCGCACAAAGTTAAAAGACTTAGTAAGAGTGATAAAAAAACACCTCTGCTTATGTGATTTACCTCTTCTAGACTAGGCAAGATGGATTTTCTCATAATTAGATAGAATATGTTTATATTTAAAGTCAAAACGCCATCTTTTTTGCATGTGATATTTTAAGTCAGAACAACAAAACATTCAACCATCTGAAGCATATATATTACACACCCTGTCCTATATAAACAGATATAAAGCTACTGAAAGTACCATGGTCAAATTATGCTTATTACCAGGCAGTTTATATATAAACGCAAAAAAAGAAGTATAAAACACCATAACTTTTCACTCCAGGGTTTTGCACCAGTGGCATGGAAGTAAATAGGGGCAATAAGGACAAGTGCTTTGCTAGTGGGAACCATTCATATGAGCCAAGGGGGGCAACTCCAATGAGCAGACCCTTGACTGCCCTAGTGAAGGAGTGTGAGGGGAACTTCATACATCTTGATCTTAAAGGGGGACCAATGTGTAAGTGCAGTTTTAAGACCAACTGTTATATATAATGTATGTCCCCCTGTGTGTATACAGGTCTCTTGTGACAGCAAGGAAACCATGAATAAACTGGACATACGGAATTTTTTCAAAGCCTCTTTAGATAGGAAGAAATAAAAATCAGTAATGATTGCCTTTTACAAAATTATAGATTCAGATTTCAAATTTGTCAGAAAGATGGACTAATGCTTTATATGCACCAACAATAGAATTCAACTACATGGGATTTTAAAGGTACTATATAGAGGTCAAACACTGTCAGTTAAAATCTATTTTTTTAAGTATACATATTTTTTTAAATTAAGTCACTTGAATGTTGAAATGAACCTCCCTAGACCCTAAGCTGAATGAACTAACTAGATGACAGGACATCAGGAACCAGAAAGGCTGTGCAGGCTCCAATGCACCCTTGAAGCCCTCTGAACCTTCTATGCAAACACTGACTTCCAGATACAGAGTGGGCACAGCCATCCTCCACATACTGGCGTTAAATGTAGAAGGTGCGGTGTGTCTATGTTCAGACTTTGACAAAATAACTAACTACATAGGGCATTTTTAATCCTAAAGTCAATAAAGCTATTAATTTGATATTATTATATTTGTGGGATTTCCCTTTTTCTGTTCACCCCCTGTACAGCCCAATTAAGAAATAGACCCTTTCAGTCAGATATGCCTATTTTCAGCTCCTTCATTATTTCCATACCTTGAATTCTTCTCTGACTCTAGCCCGCCCTGCAGATTTTAAAAGGATAGCGGCTAAAGGTCCCTCCCAACAACATCTTATCACCTCTTTATATAAACTACTCCTCAATAATGATCCTCTTCTTGATAATCCCCACCATTATATGAGATGGGAAAACGAACTTCAATGCCCAATCTCTCAGAAATGTTGGCAGATGATTTGGGACTCTGTTACTAAAACCTCTCGTTGTGTTGTATATAAAGAAAATTTTAATAAAATATTGATGCATTAGTATAAGACCCCTGTAGTGCTTCATGCGATCAACCCAAATCTGTCTGGAGGTGCTTGGTGGGAGAAGGCACCTTGACACACATTTTTTTGTTTTGTCCACAGATTGCGGGTTATTGGGCTATGGTTAAAATGGTCTTGGAGCAAGTACTCAATGTTAACCTTCCCCGAGACCCGCTACACTATCTTTTGGGGCTACCCTTTAGGGGTATTTCTAAGCAATCTAAGAGGTTGGGAATACATATTCTGACGGCTGCTAGACGGGTGATACCACGACTCTGAAAATCAGTAGATGCCCTCACACTAACTCATCTTTTAAGAGCAATCTCTGAAATCAGAGAAATGGAATATCTTAGAGCCCTTGTGGGTGACTACTCAGGTCATTGTCGATCTATTTGGGAACCATGGGATCACTCTCCCTTTGATAGAATTCCTCCCTCCCCCCCCCCCCTTTTTATAGAGCTCAAATACCTCTTTACTTACCAAGCCTCTGAGAATTACTGTAACCCAACAATGTGCAGGTTTATGTTGTCTTGTGTATTGGTAATGTACAGTTTACCATGCTGTCTAATTATGTTCATGTCTCTTTTGTTTTTGTTCTCTTTTACATTGATTTTGGATTTATTTCACTGCAATGTTCATACCTAAAGTGTTGTTGTAATCCTGTTCTGAAAAAATGGACTTTGTCCTTTAATAAAAATTTACAATAATAAAAGAAATAGACCCTTTATGGCCACAGGAAGGGTATTTAAAACATGAAATCTACATTCTTTAATGATGAGAAAAACATACAATAACTGATAAAGCACTGTAACAAGGTGCTAAAAATGAAAACCTGAACTGTTTTATCTGCCAGAGGATTTGCAATTCTGTTATCAATCACCTGATCCCTGCTAGACAATACAGCCATGCCATAGACCTACCCTGCAATCAAAACAACACAACCTGGACCAAGACACCTCTCAACTCCAAATCGGACAGTGAAGAAGCAGCAGAATACTAATAAGCTCATCTATTCTACATAAAAAATACATTTGATATTTTAATACCTACATCTGTGGATTAAATGGCTTTTGGCATTTTGCTCATTTTTGCCTGCAGAAAAAGTAGCCTGTATTTAGGCAGATATTAAAGAATGGTTGAGGTTAAGTAGATCTAAATTTAGGCTCCAAATCAAACATCTAGGCTCTTAAAATTGTGTTTCTAGCAACATGTTTTAAAGTGGGCTTCTTCATGACCACAAAACTTTTTTTTTCCGCTTTTAGAAGTCAGGATGAGTTTCCAATTACCAAAATTCTGTGTAGACCAAAGCTACATATGAAGGAGGAAGACAGCTAGTCATAACAGATATGGGAAAAGTTGTTCACACTACTAACAAGCCAACACTGGAGGTAAGGAAAAAGCTTCCCACACCAGAATCATGGGATACTAATTGTACAGTTTATATAAAAAGAAATTTAGACTGTTCATTCTGTTTACCTTTGGGCCTATCTGAAGTAGTATTGCAGCCAGCTATATATATGATAAAGAGCAGGGCCCTTGAACCCCTCATGTTTTGTTTTGTTACTGTATTGTCTCATGTACTGTCCCCCACTATAATGTAAAGCGCTGAGCAAACCTTTTGGCGCTATATAAATACTGTATAATAATAATAATAATAATAAGTCTTTACCACGTTATATAGCAACAATGGGGATACCACCTTTCCCTATTTCAATTCAGCAGCTTTCTGGGTCACTCTCTATCTCCAGCCTGCTGACCAGTTTATGAATATGCTCCATTTACTTAAACACTACCTTCTCCAGTTCCTGATGCTTGAAAACATGTTAGATTTACATCATTATGAAATGCAATAGAGCATGATTTTTTTTTCACAATTCACATCCCCATGACGCTATTGCTGTCCATGACGCTATTGGAAAACCATGGGGGGTTTTACCAACAGCAAATCTGCTGCTTGCTTTGCAAGGGAAGTTTTATTGTGCAAGGGAATTTGCCCAAGGCCTCAGTGAATGTGGTGAGATTTCAATTTGAAAACAATATCCAATCACGTGCAAGGAAAATAGAAAACAAAAAAAAACAGTATTTTTGCTTGTACATGATTGGACAATGAACATTAGCAGAGTTTCACCTCATTTACTAAGCACTGGGGGGAAAAAAATTCCTTGTACAAATCAACTTCCCTTGCAAATTGAACAGGTTGTTTGCCTTTTGCAAACTCATCATATAGTCAATCATATATATAGATTTCCAGAAAATATAATGGTAGCAAAAAAATTGTCTTAAAGTGTAACTAAAAGCAAAACTTTTTTAATTTTGGCTACAGTACAGAAGGGACATAACCCCCATTAGTTATTTTGCCATCTATGTCCCTTTGAGAACATTTCCCTTCACTTTCTGTCCCACAGCCAAAACAAGAAGTGAGAGGAAATCCATTAAAAGTAAAGGAATCCTGGTGTGTCACCAGAACTAGGGTCTCCATTGGAAGATTGCCCCTCTATTAGTTTTCTGATGTCAACCCAAAATTTGGGATTTTCTAATACTTTCACTTTTGATGATAACAGTCAACAGGACAAATAAAGGGTGTGAATCTCCCTAAAGGGGACTCCAACAGCAACAAAAACTGACAGGTGTTCTAATCCCTCTCCTTTCTATCCAAAACTAAAAAGAAAGGTTAGTTACACTTTAACCTCTACTGTAAAGGTGCAAAATAGAACAATGTTATGCAATCAATCACAAATTTTCAGTTTAAAGTAGACACACTCAAGGAGGCTCAAGCTTTGTGGTAAAGGCCTGAACAAAGCAGCATTATCTGTAGATCATCATGCAATTGTAAAAAAAAAAAAAAAAAAAAAAACAGTTTTCTGTTTTTTAGGTTTTACCCAAAGTCTATAGCCTTAACCCTAGAATCTGTGAAGTGAGTTAAGAGTTATTAAGTATCATAGTCTTTTTCCCCTTTTACTACCTCTGAGGACGGCATGACCTGCAAAGCTACAACAGACAACATATACGCATAAACACTTTTTCAATTAATTTTTTTTAAATAAGGAGATGGCTGCAGCTAAAATAAAGGAAAAAAAGGGTACAAAAAAAACACCAACCATTCAAAGCACACTATAAGAAATGTTTCTAACCTTGTGGACCACGATCTTACCAAGCCGCAAGCTCTCTTTATGATAGCTGATTGATGACAGATGATGGATGATGAGAATAAACACCAATATTTACATAAATCATAATGTTAAGGCTTCATATGTTTGCCTTCATGCATAAGGGGAAGCAGATTTTCAAATGAATAAGTATTAATTACCTGAAGAGTAACTTTAGTATAGTATGGGATCCAAGTCATTGCTTGCAGACCATTAATGTAGGACCAGAATGACAACACAAAAGGTTGTTGAGCATAAATTACTCATGACTAAATTAACATACGATTAGAAAGTTTACCCAATCTGGTATAGATTACCAAAACGCAAAAAAGGTGTTCAGTTAGGATTGTTTATAGTTAACAGTTTTCCTTGCTATCTCTTACACTGAATAAAGCAATTTATTGCCCATTGCACCCGCTAATAATTCAATAAACTGGTGGACCAGGTCTGCCTGTGGTTCTCCCAGTTTTTACAGCACTGTACGCCGCGGTTTACAAGGCTGTGCTATGTAAAAAATACTCTGAATTTAGTTCTAATTGCCCGGCTTTTGACTCGCGCAACATTTCTTTGTGTTGAAAGCAACACGGTGATTTATCCTCATTATTGTGTAAATAGGTTTCGGCAGTTCTCAGTAAATAAAACAAAGACTGACAGGAGGAGAAGAGGGAATTTGCTTTCCTACCAATTAGAGTAGCCTTAGGCAGTACTTTTAAGAGGAGATAAATCCCGCAAATCGCTAAAATGATCCTGTCACATGCACCAAATATTAAAATCACACAGCAGCACACTTCATACAGTTTGCTTTAGTTTAATGAGTCGGGGTGGGCTTCATTGCAAGGCTTGCGTCTCACAGTTGGGGACCGCTGATTGACAGCTGAGATCGTGCCCAACTGCAGCTTCCTAACCAGTAGGACCAGATGGAAAAATCACAATTCATGTTTAATATGCAGTTTTTTTCTGCCTTGCAAAATTCCCAAACTATCTCTTCACCTTCTTTCTGTAAAATTCCTTGCCACAATACATGCAAAATGTTACTTGGGTTGCCCCTGAGGCAACACACTCGTTAATGTTGGCAAGTTGTAAAAGTAAAAAAAAAATTAAGAGAGAAACAGAATACCATTGTGCACTGCTGGTCGGTCTGATGGAGAGAAAAAATAAACAAAGACATTGGCCAATAGGATACTAGTGTCCACCAATGGCTCAGCACACAACTCTGATTCCAACCACAGGATCTACCGGCATGGAGTTTCTATTCTCTGCCCTAGTTCACGTGGGTTACCTTAGAGGAAGGGTGTGGTCTTCAATGGTATAAACTTACATTTTTGCAACAGCATTGAGCAACTGGAACCAAAATGGCAGCATCTAATCTGAAAAGCAAGTACCATGCTCTGATGGAATTCAAATGATGGCGTAAGCTAGCAGAGTCACTCTGAAGAGAACCTTTGGTTTATGCATGTTAAGTCGTGTATCAGTGCACTCTTCCTGCAATGTTTGAGCTTTCTGGACTTATGGCCTGTGTTTTAGGAGATAACTCATGCCTGGGTATAAATACTCATATTTGTTAATTTTTTAGGTTTTCACTTAGTTTAGCAGATATTAATGTAAACCCTAAATGGGTGTCTATTAGTTGGCTAAACGACTGTACTAAACAAATGTCATCTTTATTTTTGATCAAAATACTTATTTTCACATTTTTTCTTCACTGTGCATCTCATGCTTATGATTTTCTGCAGCCTCTTTTGCTCCCATTCCTGTCTATATGCACTCTAGCGGTGGCTGCATGGCATTTCTCAGGACGGGTTTTCTGATGTGACAAGAGAGGACCAAGCTTGTATAATGTGTTGAAATGGTCACTTGTAGTGTCCTTAGGAAACAGGTCACATGTGTGGGGTAGATTTACTAAAACTGGTGCACACAGAATCTGGTGCAGGTGTTCCTGGTAGCCAATCAGCTTCTAACTTCAGCTTGTGTAATTAAGCTTTAGTAATAAGAACTGGAAGCTGATTGGTTTCTATGCAATGTTTTGTACTCTCCAGGTTTAAACACCACAAGAGTGCAACAGAGAGACAGGTACCGAGCTGTTACCCTATGATAGGAAATGACTGAACAAGCCCCCATCGCTGTATCACCAGCTATTATTTTAATGAAAGCTGCAGATTTAGACACATTGAAAATGACCTTTGAAACTGCATTAACATGTTAAAGCTTGTAAAAAAAAATGAAGTAATTGGATTTACATATACTTTAATTATCCTGCCAAAACAATTAGTGACATAGGTAACCTATGATTAGCGGTCTATTGTCTGATCTTTGTAATTGTAATGTGTCCTGGGTCCAGCTGGTGGGAATGACAACTTTGGAGAACCTACGGACTCCAATACAAGACAAAAAGTTGAATAATGTGTAAGCAAATAGGGATCATGGGTTCTTGCACACTTTTTTTTTTTTTTTTTAGCAAAAAAGATCTTCATGGAGTCTTCAATTAAATGAAAACAAATTCCAAAATAAGTTGATTACCTGGTTTTTAAATACTCCGCTCCTATTTACACTCGCAAGTTATGCTCAGCTATGTGCAAAAGGGGTATATTAAATGGTTGGATGGATTCCTAATGACCAATCATAATCTACAGTGTATGGAATGATTATTTTACGGCGCCGAGGGCAGACATAACTGTAAAACAATGCCCCGTGTGCTCTGCCATCCAAATGTTCACTTTAGGATTCTGGAATTCACCCTACAACACGGAATGGTTCCTTAAGCGTAAGCCATAATGAGCTTGTAATAACAAACCAGCAGACCCTAGTCGCAACAGAGCACAGCTGCAAGCCCTTTTATTGTTTGGGCTTAACATATCCTATTTTCAACAATTACCTTTTCTTTCTGTTGACCACAGACAACTTTTACACAGTGACATTTATACTTCATATATTGAGCAATGATTGTTACCTTGTTACTGCATTTTTTTTGGTGTGTAATGCTTTATGAGGGTGGAACGTTATGTGTGACAGGAACCCAAGTAACCCGAGACCTGGGGTCAGTAATGTATTAAAACAAAACAAGACACACATGGCTTCTGCAAGGCAAGAAATCAAGCAGGAATGAGAGCCTTAGACAGGGCAAGATAAAGAAAGCCTTCCTAACAGCTGCAATTATAGCCTTGGTTATATGAGTCAATCCATTACTTCACATGGGCTTGACAAATTACCATAAATGCCAAAGTAGAACAACAGCAAGGTAATTTAGGCCTCGCACTGGACAGTTTCAAAGTTACT
This sequence comes from Staurois parvus, assembly GCF_062004578.1. Lineage (NCBI taxonomy): Eukaryota > Metazoa > Chordata > Amphibia > Anura > Ranidae > Staurois > Staurois parvus. Next base: position 6,327,840 of record NW_028317805.1, on the reverse strand, counting down.
GTACATAGATTTATAGGGGAGGCCCTAATTTATTCGCAAATTGTTGCCATATATCTTTGTACATAAGGTAGCACTTAAAATGTTTTGCCGCCTAACCAATATGGTTTTGCGAAAGTCAATAATCTAAAAGACCTTACAATAATGTTTGCTGAGAAAATATTTCTAGGCCTGGTTGCGTTAAACCTAAGTTTGTTGATTTATCATTTACTTAATTGCTGTCTCAATATTTCATTTACAACTGGGGGCCATCATGGTTTTGATTAGAGGAGCTATGTTTCTTTATTAATATAACGTAAAATAGGAATGTCTTTAAAGGCCACAAAAAAATCACCACCTCTGATATATTTGGCGATGTTGAAGGAGTGCTAAAATACTGTTTTTAGGAAAAATTCAAGTTTGCTTGAGTGCTGTACCAAAGTACGCATATATATATAATCCCAAAATGGTACAATTTGTTGGCCGAATTTTGCATTCTATAAAGAGATTAGCAATTCTCTTGATCATATACAGGGCATGACTATCATAACTGAGTAGCAGAGTAGTATCATGCAGTTTACTTGTAAGCATGCCTTTCTCATCCGCACTGGCCACAAGCTGATGCAACTGCTAAGCCACTAGACCGCTACTCATTTTGACTCCACATAACCTGACCACAGGGGGCTGACTTACAGGGTGGCCAGACCACACGGACACCAATAACTGCTCTTGCGTGATGTTCCTTCTAGGTGGTTGTATTTAACATGCTTTTGGCATGGGAGTTTAAAAGTAAAAAATATTTATGATCCATTTGCCCATTTTGATAAATTATTTCTATCAAACTTTAAATCTGATCAGTCCAGAGATACCAAAACAATGGAAGAGGATTTCTGATTGGCTGTTATGGACTAGCTAACTTTCATTGTGGTATTTTAGACATATCATGCTGTGCTGTGGTTATAACTGTACTAAGCCCAAAGCAATTGCAATCCAGTAATTTTGGAAAATATGCCAAAGAATATAATGATAAACTAAACTAACGTTAAAGATTGCATGTTTGATTTACACCGAGTCCCGTGTGTAGTAAGAATGTATTCTAAACTACATGCTTTGTGGTTTTCTACATTCAGTCACTAGTGTTTGGTAGCTGCCATGCTATGGTTGGCAATTGCATCCAGATGGCTTAGGAGAAACCACTGGACAATTCAATGTGCAAACCAAACCCGTTAGGGATCTGAGGAATTTTACGCACCTAATTTTAAAGCTAATCCAGACTAAATTTTTTTTGTTCCGCTTTGAATAGAGTGGGGAAGGGTTGGAGCTACTATATGGTTTGTGAGATTTCCCCAGTATTCTACAAAAGTGCAATAAAAATCTGACTGACCAAAACGGCAATGACAAACAGTTGCAAATCTGATTTTTTTTTAACATGTACACAAAAATATATCTTTCAGTCAATAATATACAGAAGAAGATGGGGAGGGCTTCATTAAATATAATGTTTATTTTAAAAATGCTTTTAGGGGCACCTAAACCAAAATGGAGCAGCCAGCAGTCAATAAATGGGATTGCAAACTTTGCATGATGCAATCCAAACACAGAAGCTGATACACTTTTTTGCATCTAATTTTAAAGTTACATTGAGTATCAACTGCACTGCTCTGGAAAGGTGTTGTATTTTGATTAGATTTACAAAGCTTTGCCACCAAGAATTATAGAAGTTTATGCCTAGATTGGAGTACTTCTTTAAAAGCTAAGGGCCCAATCACAATGCTGTATTTTTTTATTATGTAGAGGTGCAGTTTGACATGAGGTAATATTCATTCCCATAGAAGATGCACTTGCTGAAAACTCTGCCAAAAATGCAGCAAGTAGGATATTCATGAAAAAAAAGGAAAATAAAATAAAAAATCAAACACACTAGAAACACATTAAAGTGAATTGTGCTAGATCAATTTTTCTTGTTTGGCAAATGTCTGTTCACATGCAAAAGTAATTTTATTTAATGTGTTTCACACCATGGCAGATCTAATATATTTGTACTTATTTTTTTCTGTATTTTGTTTTAATTATTAAAGTAAAGACAAGAGGCAACACTACTATTCACTATTCTCTGCCATCTCTGAATGTCAGAGTAATTTGAGATGAAAGATGCTCCATTCCTCAATGGGCAGCCATAGGACATATGAGAATGTAAAGCAGTCTTAGTCAGAATAGAAAAGAATTCACCGCCAAATACAAGCAGCATTTCCCCAGATTATAATTTACGCTGTATTAACTGTCAAGAGTACTTTTGAGAAATATAGATAACAATTCAGCAGCAATCGATAGGGAGTGACAGTTGATTTTAAAGCTTAATACAAGACAAGGAAGAAAATGACCAGGGTATCAACTCTGGAGGAATAAATTTGTTTTGTATTTGATTTTTGTGTTAAATTTATTACAGCCAGGATTGGCTTTCCTCACACGACAGAAAGATGCGAGATAGTAACATTATAGCATCTGTCTCCTGCAGTTTTCATACAACTGCTTATCTTTCAATGATCTTCTTTATCGGAGCTGCAAATTAAGGAAATTAAACTGTCACTATATCCGAGGACTTGCAAAACTCAGTTGGAATGTTTGGAAAAAGCACTTCCACAAGGGGAGAGGGCCATACCAGCTTGCATGATAAAAAATGTAAGTTACTTGGGCCATTGTGCCGATCATGTTTTTGAAAAATTTGACTGATGACAGCAACCTACCTACCACTTTCTTTTCCCTCCTAAAAAAAGGAATGTAATAACACCCATTGTTTTAGACCCTTTTAAACATGACTCCTGCTAGAAAAAAAAACAGCAAGCATACCTGCCCTTAAAGCTGATACTTTTCTTGAGAAAATTAGATTTCCTAATACAGTTGGCATTGAGGAAAGGGTGCACCCCTGGAAACATGTCAGCTGAGGAAAGAACTGTGACGAAAAGAGGAAACTTCAGCTAAGGTCATGGTGTGACAAAGAGGACACACCTCTTGAAACACATCAGTTGAGAACAGATCTTTGAAAAGGAATCCACAAGCCTTGAAATGCATCATTTGGCTTTGAAGAATTGTTGCCTATATTAGCCACAGTAACTGTTTATTTGGTAGGACTCTGGCTGGTTGCTAAGGGGAATGCAATCACATTTGTTTTATGTTTTTTTGGAATTAAGGAGGTCCAAATGGGATTTACCAGCTTATGATCCAAAGTCTAAAAACTAGAATATCACAGAGACAACATCAATAATAACATAATGAGGGGCATCAGAATAATTATGTCTTCTGGTACAATTTAGTACACATACAAAATGTGAAGTCTAAGCAGCTGCACAAGGGCCCTCTGAGACTAGGAGGACCATTTTTACTAGATGTTGGGCAGGTGAGTGCGGAGATCCCTTCCTGCTCTCACGTAGAGTTGGACTCTGTACATTTATCTAGCTGTCAATAAAACAAAGCGAATAAGTATTTTTACCAGGACAGAAGTTAAATTGGAATGGGGGGGGGGGCACAAAATTGGACTGGCACAGGAGCCTCTTAGCGATTTTGTCCTCCACCGTTTGGGCAGCAATAGAAACTACTATCCCTTATATGCCTTGCTAAACACAAAACAGCCAATATCATGCACTTGTCAATACCATGAAAATTTTGAATCTTGTGGATAAGAAAAAAAAATACTTGACAGAAACACAAGTGATTGGGAATATAAAAATCAGTCCCCAGAGCTGGAGTTTTAACACAGCTTTAATTGAGGGCTTTCCTGGTTGGCAATCGAGCTCAGAACGCTGCCTCTTACAAACACAATGGAGTGACCATAAATGAAATGCTGAACCTCTCCCCACTTTAAACTTATCCATACTTCTCACTTATGACATGATTGATTTTCCTTCAGGGTCCTCAAGTACAGGATTGTCTTCCTTCTCTCTCTCTTTCTTTTTTTTTCCTTCCTCTGTGTGGTAACAGCTAATGCATATAGCCTTGGCCTGTCTGAGAATGGCAGGAAACTGACATGTGAAAGAGCAACTGAAATGAATACGGATGAAATTTGAAAGTGCAATTTTCCATCTGTCAATCACCTTTTAAAGATGCACGTTAACCACCAATCAAGTATATCCTGGCTGAGGTCATCCTCATTTGCCCCCTTTACCGTGAAATCCAACAACTGTCCACAGAACGCCTGATTTCACCTACAAAAGTTTTTATTTTTGTTTAATTCTGTTTTCTACTTTTATCTACCTGAGGGGTATTGTAGGTTTCCATTTTTTTTTTTTTAACGTCCTTTATTTTCCCCTTCCTTTTAATTATGAGAATCTCTCAAGGCCAACATTTTATTTCTTCTTGTTAGGATACAAACGGATAATTTTCGTCTGCTTGCTTCACTTGTAAAGGCATCTAGGATACTGGAGATTAATAATTTATGGTTACCAAAACTCATTCTGGCCCTGGCTTTTGAGATGCTTCAAAAAATACAGCCAATTAAGGTTTATTTAATTATTAAGGTTGAATAAATAACAGCGAAACATGTTAAAAATCTTTCAGTTTCAGTCAATCATCATAAAAAATTAACAAGCCTGGATAGAGAGACATAGGGAAAAAACTGATAGGCTGCAATCGTGAATTATAAATTGATATTGATTTTTTCCTTTGCAATAACACTCTCAGGTAATCGTATGTTGCCACATGGAAAGTGCACTTTCCTGGGCTGAGACTAATATTAAGTATCAAATATATATGAGATGGAGGCGTTTATGACACTTAAGATTTCACAAACAAAAAGGGAAAAAATACAATTTGTGGCATAATGGCTGCACTGAAAACAGGATCCTAGGGCGTTTATGGGAGCAGAAAGGGACCCAACTGTGCCGTGCAGTCATAAGAAACGCTAACCTTATTCTTTGCCTGACATCCCTCTTCTGATATGTTACCTTGTTAGTATCGCTAAGAAAAACATAAATATTTTTTATTATTTCCAAGGCTCATCCTTGTCTTGCCTAATAGACAGGCCACATGGAGTTAAAGCCGTATTATATAGCCTGGTGCAGAAGTGATCATTCAAAACAGCTTGTGCTCATATTTTACACTGCCAAGCTTTATTAATTCTAAGCCCCTAAGAAATAGTGAGGGGATTTTCCGACCTTCTGTTTATTGAAGTAACAAGGAGACGAGTAAGACATTTCCCTAGGCTAGCTCAGATAAAGTGGACAATTACTATTGGCATTCCGAGTGTAAATATTTAACACTTCACTGCTAGTTTGCACCTAAATACCTATTAGATGGTGCGATGAATCCGGACACTATTTCCCAATAGGGTTACCTTGCTTGTCTCTTTTTTTTTCCTTCCTGTTTTCTCTAACCATGTTTATTGGATTACAGTTAACACAAGTCTTGTTATACAAAAGGACCCAAGGAGAAGTTTGTTGAAGCCGTTTTCTGCTGTACTAATAGAGCTGGCAAACGATTTTACAGATTAGTATCAGTCTAAAGCAGAAAGCTGAGCTAATGTAGGCCTGAATTCCCAGAACAACATGGCTGCATAGCAGATACACCCTGTAGGTCTCTACTCGGAAGGCAGAAGGGAGTAAGCCCATCAGCTAGAATAGTTTCATTGGTACTAGGAAGCTCATAATTGGCAACATGGCTTTCTTTGGCACCTGTACATTTATCATTACTGGTAAAGGATAGAACTAAGCTCATTTTAATTGACATTACAGCTACATTTCTGAAACATGAATCTCAAGACAAAAAAGAGAAAAGATGTCACTTTGCTTTGATTCCAATGGATAGTTGATGTGGTCCAAGGCAATTCAGATTAACTGTGAACATACATGTTTAAATTTATATAGTGCTTGCATATTTCACATCATTCGTAGACTACAGAAATGTTCACATCAGTTCCTGTCCCACGTATTGTAGAATTTACTGATTGTACTGCAGCCATGCAGTTGCATATCAAGGTCAACTTTGAGTGGAAAAGATTCTTCCTACAAAAAGTTTTTAGAATTATGGGATTAAACCAAAGAAACCAAATGGACACAGGGAGAACATACAACCTCCATACCTAAAATGCTTCCTGATAGGAATGGAATGGTGACATAAAGTAGCCAGGTTATGAATATTCTAATATTAACATTCTTAACAAGCAGTAAAAATTTAAAATAGGTTCTCATTGACCTCTATAGCTACATGCACTGAGAATTAGTTAATCCTCAAATATTACAGGAAAAAACAAAACTTTTACTTTCATTTCAGCGTCTCAGCTCACACTGTTCCCCCCATGCTATCTCTGACTTAGCAGCCTAATCTCTACAGCGGGTATTCTCAACCAGGGTTTCATGGAACCTTAGGGTTCCTCCAGGGGTTGCTAGGGGTTCCTTGAGCTGTGGCTTATTGATCTCTCTTTTAATGATGCCTGCATAATTCCAGGACCAACACCGATTGGCATCTTTGAGGGTGCTCTTTTTACCACCAATCTAAGAGGCAATTTTTCCCACTGGCCACCAATGAATTACTTTTAGCAGGGGTTCCCTGAGACTAGTATTTTTTTTTTTTTTTTTTTTTTTTAGGGGCAATTCTGCAGTAAACAAGATTGAGAATGGCTGCTCTACAGTAAACACAGAGCAGGTACACAGGAAGAGAGATGGAAGAGGAAGAGTGCTGAGACTGAACCTGAATGACTTCAGTGCTTCCACTGTGAACTTTAAAGATGAATTGCTCCTCAGTGCCTATATCTATTGAAGTAAGTGAAATTACAGTTTGTTAACATGTAAATATTTAAATTTCCATAGTCTTAAACATTTCAATGGCAAGCAATCTTACTGCCATGTGTCACAGAAGAATATAGTGTGAAATTATTTTTTAACCACCTTTCGACAATCAGCAAATACAATTTTTGGCTTCCTTTTTTTTTTTTTTAGAGGGTATTTAAATCTGTACAACTGCTACTGCAAAGTTAGACTACTACAGAGTGATGTGAAAGGACTGGCATGCCTTTCAGGCTTTGTGGAATATCTGGCACTGCATAAACTAATACAAAATGAACAACAATAAGAATCATCACAAACATTGGGAAAACACATGGCCAGCAAATACAAAATGGAAATGATAGTTGCCTTACCACTTTGGAAACTGCTCCAGAATTTTTACAAACATGCTTAAACAACACTTTTGTAATTTGCCTTTTTTTGCAAAGTCTATACATTTGAGCAAACATCTGATTATTCTCAGATACATGATACATATAGAGAACAACAAAGATTGACAGGCAAACAGATGGCTACCCATTCTCTATGATTTTTTTTTATGTCAAAACTACAAGCAATTTACAAGAGAAGTTCATTTCTCTGAAGCAATTAGTTTGCAGATACACTATTGACTGTCTAATGCTTGTTTGCTCAACAGCTCTCACTGAGTTACATGCTTGTCTACGTGACAAAGCACGAACAACGGGGAACTCTTGATGTCTTCAGAGTACTAACACTCACCACTGGATCCCCTGTGCCCTCACTCCTGAGGTAGCCATTGACGCCGTTACAAGAGAAAGATAATGTACTGCAAACACACAGATTATCTCCAGCATCACAGCTAATTCTGCACAATGAAGTTTCTTCTTGTTACAAAAAAAAACTACTAAAAACAACGAGTGCTGAAGTGCTATGCAGAACAATCAGGTTCCATGTCTGTCTCCGGTACATTAAAAAAACTACAGTTCAATTTTAAATTTGTTGAGGCTTACCACTCAAAAATCACTGATGGATTTACTGTAGGTCATCCTGAGCCCAACAATCAAATACTTTCAGTGGAGACACAAGGGTCAGATCCAGGGGTGGACTGACAACTCATGGGGCCCCCGAGCAATAGGGGATCATGGGGCCCCTGTGTCCTTGCCCAAACTCAAAAAAGCCTATGAAAAAGGTACCAGGGGCATCTCATGGGGCCCCCTACTGACCCCGGGCCCTCGGGCAGTGCCAGAGTTTCCAAATGGTCAGTCCGCCCCTGGTCAGATTACAAAGCTAACCCCCCCGGGATAAAGAATCCTTTTTTTTAATAAACGTGACAGTTATTTTCAGCTCCAAGAGTCCAATGAGGTTTAAAAACTAAAGGCAAAAATGGTAAAAACAATGATTCCCATCCATGTGTAAGAGCTTATTGAATTGAGACTCTAATATCATGTTTTTAAGTTAACTGCCTATAGACTGATCAAAATGCATCTGTGTCAGCAGGAACTGGCTAAATTTCAACCCATCTATGGGCAGATTGGTCGTACTGAAGTTGATCAATCACAGTTAGTTCAGTTACTTGACATAAGGTTTATAGCAGAACTTAAAGTGTTACTAAACCCACAACAGTAAAAACAGTCTGTATATGCGGTAAAAGCAGGCTTGTTATACTCACTGTGGAACCTAAGGAGTTAATCCTCTGCATTGTGTAAAAAGGATGTTTGATCCTGTCTTCTCTGATCCTCTCCTCCTTTTAATGTCCCAAGTCCATCTGCTGATAGGATAGAGCCTTGGGAGCAAGCTGCACATGCTCAGTTTGGTGTGTATTGCTAGATAGGTTTTTTTTTCCCTGGAGAGTGCATGTGATCAGCACAGGGCCAATCAGCACTGTCCAGACAGAGAGTTAGGGTTCCTGCAGCCTCATAGGACAATCAGGGGAGAATGAAAACCTCCTACAAGCTTTAACCAGTGCTCTGCTGCACACTGATAGAAATCAGAAGACTGCTATATACTGCTGATGAGAAAAGATATTTAGCAGTTTATAGATACTAAAATAATTGCATTTCCATATTCTGTGTATTGTGGGAGACCAGATATAGTGAATGCAGGGTCCTGGGAGACCAGATATAGTGAATGCAGGGTCCTGGGAGACCAGATATAGTGAATGCAGGGTCCTGGGAGACCAGATATAGTGAATGCAGGGTCCTGGGAGACCAGATATAGTGAATGCAGGGTCCTGGGTTTAGTAACTCTTTAACTGTATCAGAGCACCACAAACTGAAAACACTATTTAATCCATTTATTTCCAACTATCCATGTCTTTATGCTGTATTTTGTTAAGAAATAACTTTGAAAAACACCTCCTAGTATTTCTAGCTGCGGCCATATTGAGTAGGGGCAGATTGGGCATTTACTTCCTGGAATCCATCTCCCCTTAGCTCAGGCATGCAGGCAAGAGGGCGTGCTTAGCTGGGACAGCCCCTCTTCCAGATGAAGATAGGAAAATGCCCATAAACACTCCTTGGATATATGAAATCATTTGCCTAGGCCTGGAAACCAGGAGGCAACTGAAGAACTGCAAAAAAAGTAAATATAATATACTTTCCTATCTATTTACAAATAGTTAATGTTGATTGAGAGAGTTTAGCTCCCCTCTAAGGACTGCTTTGCAAGGATAAAAGAAAACATCTGTGGCTGTTCATTGTCAGTAATTTATTTATGTGGACTTGTAAAGCTATTAAAAGTCAACTTTCAAGAACATTTTGGGGTTGATTTATTAAAGGCAAAAAAATGGTGCACTTTGCAAAGTGCAGTTGCTTAGTAAATGAGATAAAGCTTCACTTTGCCAATAATACCCAATCATGTGTAAGGAAAATTTAAAATTTTAAAAAAAATGCATTTTTGATGGCATGTGATTGGATGATGGAAGTCAGCAGAGCTTCTGCTCATTTACTAAACTCTGGAGCAACTGCACTTTGCAAAGTGCACAGTCTGTTTGCCTTTAGTAAATCAACCCCAACGTTTTTTTCCAGTATTAGAACATTTTTCTAGATCTTGTTAGTTTTCCCCCAACCTATATATTTTCTCGGTTTCTTTTATTACATTTCAACTTCAACATAGCAGCTTCTCGTGTCAAGACGGGGAAAACCAGGCGAGATTTTAGAAAATGTGGCAGATTGAAAAATCAATGATATTGTAAGCTCGAAAGAGCAGGGCCCTCAATCCCCTCATGTTTTGCATTGTATTGGTATTGTTCTGTCACATGTTCTGTCCCCCTTTGTAATGTACAGCACTGAGCGAACTATTGGCGCTTTATAAATACTGTATAATAATATAATATTGTCTGTGTGTAATTGGGCCCCTATATGTTGCCGGGTGCAGGGGCGGACTGACCATTTGGAAACTCGGGCACTGCCTGAGGGCCCGGGGTCAGTAGGGGGCCCCATGAGATGCCCCTGCTACCTTTTTCATGGGCTTTTTTGAGTTTGAGCAAGGACACAGGGGCCCCATGATCCCCTATTGCCCGGGGGCCCCATGAGTTGTCAGTCCGCCCCTGGCTGGGTGTTTGCTGAGCGGTCCTGCCAAAAAAAAAAAAAAATGGATCATCTGAATCCCAACCACTTCTAGAAGAGAAGGCATTACAGACAAGAGTCTCTTTGAACCTGTGATACTAGATATATAAAAGCGGAAAAGCCCGAAAGACGAATCGTTTGCAGTTTCAGATGATGGCAGTCATAGTAACCTTGCCAATCCTCCTAGAATGCGTTTTGTCCATATACTAAAATTTGAAGCCTGCGAGTGTCGGAAGTGTTACAGTTGGGTTTTTTATTCATCCCTGAACACTTTCCACAGTCTTACCCAGTTCCAAAAAACCCTTCAGTCTCAGAGGTGACCTTTGTACTCTGGAAACAATTACTCCTGGAGAGCCTGTCAATATCATTATTTTTACAAGAAATCGATAGGCCTCACAAAGTTAATGGGGTATTGAGGCAACGAGCGTTTACCTCCTTACTGTCAGTGGTGCAGCAGCCTGTGTGCTTGGCACAGATGACAGATTCTTGTAGACACCAGGCAGACAGTAAGCACTGGCTGTAAACGAGAGGCTGGCTGCAAGCATGCGTGGAGGAAAATGTCAGCTTCTCAGTCAGCTGGAGTATGTTCTAACAAGCCAAAGATGTCAGGGTGTTGTGGTGTCTGTTCCGTAAAAAACAGAAAAACTCAAAACACGCCAACAAAATAAATATATACACATCTTAAAGAGCTCCTCCTCAAACAGATAAAAATTCAGAATTAAAATGCTTCATAAAGAATTGTAAGTCCAATTGAACATCCCTCTTAGATTGTAAGCTCCCAGGATCAGGCCCTCCTTTCCCTCTTGTATTGAACTGTATTGTTGCTGTATTGTCTCCCGTTATATTGTAAAGCGCTGAGCAAACTGTTGGCACTATATAAATCCTGTATAATGATAATAGAATAAATCAGCTAAATACATTCCAGGAGCAAAAAAAAACCCAAAAAGGTGTTCAATGTCTTTGTGATCCACAGCCTGGGAAGAATAGCCTGTCCCCTGCCAGCAATTGCTGAGTGGAACCCCTACTCTCTACATGGAACCAATGGTCATACCGCAGATCTCCAACAAACCCCCCCACCCAAACCTATAGCTCTGCAGCCAGGAAAGTTCATGCTCTTTGCTGACTGAAGAGCTCTGACTCAGCAGGACCTCTGCAAAGAAACAACTGCTTCCCCACAGGGGGCATGCTGGCAGTGGACAGTCTTTTCTGCTCAGGCTGTTGCTGCTTTACCAACCAAAGGTAAGGTTTTGCACACCTATTTTGATGCTTCTGGAATGTGTTTCTCCGATTTAAACTGAAAGTTCAATAGGAATTTAGACGTAGCAGAAAAAAAATTCTCACCAGAAAAACCCCACCAGAACAATAAACTTTATTTGTATGTTCAAACATTGGAATGGTAAGCAACACTTCACAGATGGTTTTACCCAGTTCATGGAGTAGTAAACCTTTAGCCCTGGTTTACATTGAATATGGATTTGAAATCGCTCTACTTCTGGGCAGCACAGTGGCTAAATGTTTGGCACTTTCGCCTGGCAGTACTAGGGTCGTTAGTTCGAATCCCAACCGCGGCACCCCCTGCCCGGAGTTTGCATGTTCTCCCTGTGCCTGTGTGGGTTTCCTCTGGGTACTCCGGTTTCCTCCCACACTCCAAAGTCATGCTGGTAGGTTAATTGGCTCCTGTTTAAATTGGCCCTAGTATGTGTATGTATGAATGTGTGTTAGGGACCTTAGATTGTACACCCCTTGAGGGTTAGGGACTGATGTGAATGTACAATATATATGTAAAGCTCTGCATAAATAGACAGCGCTATAGAAGTACCTGAAATAAATAAAATACTTCAGAGCAATTCAAAGCTGCCAATCAGTGTGACTTCATGTGCGGCTTGCTGACATCTGTGCGAGTTCATGCACAGATGTTAATGTAAGTCGCACATGAATTGCAAAATATAGTGCAGGAACCTTTTTTTAATATCGGTGAAAATCGGAGCTGCACTGATTTGAGTGTTTCCATAGCCAGTGCAGCTTGTCATGCGACTTTGATCTGTCAAGTCACATGACAAGTTGCACCAGTGTGAACCGGGACTTACTATTTATCCCAGAGAAGGGCTTTAAACTTACTGAGGATTTTTTCAACTCCAACGAAAGTGGTATTATTTATTTATTTATTTCAGGTACTTATATAACGCTGTCAATTTACGCAGCACTTTTACATATATATTGTACATTCACACCAGTCCCTAACCCTCAAGGGGCGTACAATCTAAGGTACATAACTCACATTCACACATATGCCTACTAGCGACAATTTAGACAGGATCCAATTCACCTACCAGCATGTCTTTGGCGTGTGGGAGGAAACCGGAGTATCCGGAGGAAACCCATGCAGGCACAGGGAGAACATGCAAACTCCAGGCAGGTGGTGCCGTGGTTGGCATTCAAACCAATGACCCTAGTATTGCCAGGCGGAAGTGCTAACCATTTAGCCACTGTGCGGCCCATAACACTGCTCTTTTACAACAAAAATTAAATGGGTGCCAGGTGGTTTATGCCACGATGTGCTAGCATGCAGACTTACCTGTCAAACAAAACCCTCCAGAGCTGAACTGTCACCACACCTGGCGCTTCCATCTTCACTGTCTTCCTTCCTCTCCAGATGATTTAATGGCCGGGCCTGGATGAGGTCACTTCTGCGCATGCGCATGGGAGTCACCATCACAGCACAGGCAGTGTGTCATGAATGCAGTGGTAATTGTGCATGCACAAGTGACATCGTCAGCTGGAGCCAACATCTAAATCTACTAAACCACGCAGCTTAAGAGGATTTTAAAGGTGCTTTCAAGGAAGACATATTTCAAGCTTTAATATAGAGGATTTAATACCACTTTAAAGTGAGCCTGTTGCTTTGCTCTACATGAGCAAAGCAAATATTTACACTCTTGCATCACTTGTCCCTCCCTTTTAGATTGTAAGCTCCCGTGAGCGGGCCCTCCTAACCCTCTTGTTTTGAATTGAATTCTCACTGTACCGTCTCCCTTTATTTTGTAATGTGCTGCACAAATCCTATAATAATAAGACTGATTAGCCAGTTTTGCAAAACAGCTGTATACTAGATTATTATTATTATTTAGGATGTATATAGCGCCAGCAGTTTACATAGTGTTTTACAATATAAAGGGAGACAGTACAATTACAATACAGTTCAATACAGAGGAAATAGGAGGGTCCTGCTCATGGAGCTTACAATCTAAAGATCAGTAATAATTGAATCAGTGGACTAGTTCTAATCAACTGCATTAAAGCCAGTAAGGTTATACTCCTATTGCCCAATTTATCATACAACCAGATGAAGTGACAGATCAAAATCTTACAACATGTACCCAGTTAATCGACTGGTCAGGCTTCTAAATAAGTTGATGGGCTAAAATGAATGACTGCATGCATTACTTTTTTCAGGGTTATTAAATAAGCTCTTTTGCGTACTTGTGGACTAGCGGGACTCTGCATGTGCGATTTACACACAAAGGGAACTTCTGGCATGCATTGACTTGAAATATTTCCCATGCTCGGTTTTACCAATTCCCAGATGGGCTGCTCACTGTTACAGGATGCCCTGTCGAGTCTAGCTGTGAACCATATGATCACACAAAGAGCCATGGAAGAGCCCTCAGTTTAAAGGGCAGCCTTACTCTCCCTACCGCATGTACTCAAGCAATCATCTGCATACATTCCTGTCAATGCCATGGTGTAGAGGGAAAAAAAAAAGGACACAGTCTGCTATTCTCACATTCCAGTCCACACTGATCTGCTCCAGACAGAATTCTGGATACAATCGCTGCCCTGCTCTGGCGGGTCCTCTGACACAATGTAATTTAAAATAGAACTCTTGTTTAAACTGAAAACAACTGACAGAATGTTAAGTGCATTATGTGTAATTGTGACACGATGGTGGAGGCGGCTATACATTCCACATTTGCTGCCCCAAATCTTTAGGAAAAAAAAAAAAAGTCATAAATGACTCCAACATATGGTGGCATTTTGGAGATAGGAAGAAAATTGTTGAAGCTTCAGTCACTGCTATCAACAGTCTGGAATTTACACTAGTGTTTTACATCATTAGCCTCATCCTTCACAGCTTTCTGGGGCCTTAATGCAAACCATATGCAGAACCAAGAATGCTTACATAGGCCTGTAAACAGCTGTTTTCTGATTGGCTATTGTAGGATGGGAAATCGGTCTCCAAAGGTTGGGTGGGGGGGGGGTTGGGAGAATAACAAAAAAGTATTTTCCTCTGTATGAGCCAGACCTCAAAACGATATACATTTTAGCTTTTCAAGGACAAAAATAAGCACTTAGCCACAAAAATGATTCTTGGTGGTTCCATACACAAACAACTGGCCTGGGTTATATATTATGTATAAAATAATTTATTTTTGCTGACCTATTAAAAAGCATTTTGCAAGGAACACTACGCCATTCACATCAGTCCCTACCTCTGAAGTACAGTCTAAAATACACACTGGCCGTAAAAAAATACACTAATGCCCAAGCGCCAAGTGGAGTGAAAGCCAAATTTTTTTTAATAGGAAAGGATGATAAAGCACCCAATATGGAATAGAGGAGGAAGCAAAAACACTCATATAGACAATATGAGGTAGATTTACCAGAACTGGTGTACGCAGAATCTGATGAAGCTGTCCATGGTGGCCAATCAGCTTCTAACTTCAGCTTGTTCAAATAAGCTTTTGACAGTAAAGTCTGGAAGTTAATTGGTTTCTATGCAGAGCTGCACCAAATTTTGCATGCTCCAGTTTTAGTAAATAACCCTCAATGTTCCTTGTAGGACATGATCTCAAGGCTGCAGGACCACTTTCCCCCCGGAGCTAACCAACATAACTGATGAATGGACTAAAGTTGGCCAAAAATATCATGAAGACTGTTATAGTTTTATCTGAGAAATACATCAACCAGAGTTCACAAGAATACAGCCTCTATATCAGTGGCAGAGGTTGTCCAACATTACGGAAAATGGACCAGTCCTTTCACATGCACGTCATGTAAAACTGCTTGGCAGAATTAAAAATTCTTGGCAGGTTTGGGTAACTGGCAGACAAATCCGATGGCCAGGCAGTTGGTTCAACCATTTGATGGCTGAGCGTAGCCATGTCTATCTGTAGCAATGGCACAGCCACCACTTGTGGCTCTTTGCTTCCATGTAGCTCATGCTTTAATCATTCTACATAAAGCAAAGGATCATGGGTGATAGATCTGCAGGCAGTCCTCAGTTGCAGTCTGCATCTATCTCAAACTGCTTCAACATCCAAGCCCTACCCCGTCAGACCCCACCTTTTGCCAGCCATGATCGACAGATCTCTTGCGTTTTTCTTCTTTGTCTCTGCCCCCCGGCTTCACAAATCGACAAGAATATATATTTTTGTTGCCGTTCCCGGCAGATTTCACAGTTGCAATCTCCGTTTATGAATTATCTGACACGTTTCTCACTGCGCTTTTGACAACGCGCGCTCAGTAGAACGATCAAGACGCTTCTTTCTCTGACAAGTGGAAATATCAATATTTGAATAAATTGTGGATTTTAAACTTCTCAGTCTGATGCACCAACAGCAAGGAGAATTTTTTTTTTTATTTTATTTTTTTTTTCCCTCCCGTTTACAGGGTCTAATCCCCTGGAGCCTAAAGGGAGTAATCTGCAAGAGTGTTTCATTACAAGAAAGCTGTAGTGAGTGACATTTGAAGCACACATCACAGTCAGACTGATGAAGTTTACTTCCTTCAAACAACAAACAGCAGCTTTATATTATTTCCCCTACTTGAGTTGGGGGGGGGGGGACCAAAAGCTGGATGTCTGATGCAAGGGAAAGGAGGAAGAAAAAAAAAAGCCAAAATGTTGATTCACAAATTGACAGGCCAATTTTTAAACAAATGTGTTTCTTGGGGGAAAAATACAGCTTTGTTCGCTGCTGAGCATTTTTCTTGTGCTTGACAGAAACATTCCGAGGTTGATTAGGAAGAACTTGTTAGGGTTTTGTCTCAGACACACTGACTCCACTTTTTAACAAGCATGCAAAGAAAGCAGTGTAAAGATAACAGAACACTGGTCGTTAGTATCCATGAGTGTTACATATGTCAATCACAAACTGTTTTATACCACAGAAAATAAACAAACAAAAAAGTGTTACCCATGCCATTCAGGACCTGTTCAGAGGATGTGCCATTTATTATAAAGAGATAATGTAACAAGGTTTATCATTTTGAAGTGCGTGGTTCTACTGATGACATGACTCAATGGCCATCCATGTCATAGTGTATTAACTGAAAAGCATAGGGGAAAAAAAAAATATGATTTTGGGGTTTGGGAGGTTTCGCTAATCAAAGTTTTCTCACACAAGTGTCATTATCCTAATCTTTCAAACAGGAAGCTATAAAACAGGAGCTATTGTCTTCTCTGTGTAATGATTTCCACCCTGCTGCTGGTTGGTGGGTGGTAATACCAATGACTATTGATCACTTGACAGGATTACAAATGGAAGGGGTTTCAAATCATTATTTTTTTTTTCAGGATGTATACATTGATATGTGTATGTTCTTAAAGAGTCAGACCATCCAAAATTGGTCATTTATTTTTTTTTAGATGTTGGAGAGTTAAATCCTTTGACCATTTCTTGTAGACCTTGTTGACTGTGGAGGTATAATTTCTATGCTTGAGGTGCCAGGCCTGCATGCCTACTGTAGCTGTTACAAAAATATCCCACTCTTCTTGCTGGGTCTATAATTTACCAACTATAATAATATCTAAAGCAGGAGGATTGGGAAGACCCCAAGGCAGGTGGGAAAAGAACCAGAACAAGCTCACATTTGTAGTATAAGCCAGCTAGCAACCCTGACCAACAGACTCTGCTAATATGAATATATCACTATATTACTTGTAGATGGACTGACCTCTCAAACCAGTATGTTCACATGTTAAATACATTTGTAAAAATTGTGTTTGTGTATATATATATATATATATACACACACACATACACACACACACACACACACATATATATACACACACACACACACACACACACATATACATATATATATATATATATATATATATATACACACACACACGCATATACATGCATACACATACATATACATTTACACACACATTCACTAGCCACTTTATTGGGTTTACCAGTTCAATTGCTCGGTAACACAATTTGCTAATCAGCCAATCACATGGCAGCAACTCAATGCATTTAGGAATCTAGACGTGGTAGAGACGACTTGCTGACAATCAAACCGAGCATCAGAATGGGGAAGAAAAGGGATTTAGGTGACTTTGAACGTGGCATGGTTGTTGGAGCCAGATGGGCTGGTCTGAGTATTTCAAAAACTGCTGGTCTACTGGGATTTCATGCACAACCATCTCTAGAGTTTACAGAGAATGGCCAGAAAAAGAGAAAATATCCAGTGAGTGGCAGTTGTGTGAAGGATAATGCCTTGATGTCAGAGGTCAGAGGAGAATGGGCAGACTGGTTACTGCAACATTCAGATGGTAGGGTCAGAATGTGGCGTGAACAGCATGAAAGCATGGATCCATCCTGCCTTGTATCCACAGTTCAGGCTGGTGATGGTGGTGTAATGGTGTCGGAGATGTTTTCTTGGCACTAGAAAGGTGTACCCAATAAAGTGACTGATGAGTGTATTTTAGTTAAGTATTATAATGGTTTACCATCTACATTATTTTGGCAAAAAAAATCCTTATGGATATAGTAACCCTAAGACAACTATCTAAACAAAATAATAAAAGTAAAAACTTGCAAAGTGCTAATTCCAGCCAATCCAATTCTTATTTTAATATCTATCCTTAGTGCATCCATTAAAAGCACAATTGCTACAAGGTTTAAAGTAAAACCTGTCACTTGTTCAAGTACATGTAAAAAAGCATCCTCATACCAATTACTGGTACCATAAAGTGACAGAACATGCCATATCTTAGAGTCAGCTAAAATGACCTCCAGGGTTCCTCAGGATGCATTGCATTTTGGTGTGTAGCATGGGGGTGGTGACATCAGGATATCAGCATTGTTCTTTACTGTGAGTGCAGGGTGTCATAGTAAAGTTCCCTGGAGATGGGTCCAAAACACCCTGCACTCACAGAAAGGATAGGTGCTGGACTTTGAAGCAGCATACAGCTTGGAAAGGAGGAAAGTACGACAGCTAGAGTTTAATATTCCAGTATAAATACTGAATTTGAGCTTTAACCACCAACTTTGTTTGGCATTTCCATAGTGAATACCTCCCTGAAACATGGAGTGTTCCAGAGATTCTTGGAGTCTCATTTCACCAAAACAGAAGGTAAACAACAAAAAACTTTTAGGGGTAATAAGTACATGGGAATGTAGTTTTACATGGGATGGTCTAATGACAGGTTCACTTTATGTGATTTATTATTTAGTATCTCTTTTCTGTGGATGCTAAACATTATAGGCGTCTGCAAAAAACAGCTCTGTGCTTGCATCCTGTACGACAGTCTGTTTATTTTTGTCTTAAATATTTCGGAAAGTATGGCAAAGACGTGTCTTTTTTGCCTAAAATATTTAGTGCTAAAGCTGTTCTACTTGCCCCCATCAGACAGTTGAAAGGTATGAATATTTATGAACTCCTCCTTCATCAATACTTTGATTAAACAGAAAAAAATGCATTTTCGTCATCACTACACCACCATGATTTACATGATAAAGAGCCCTGCTAAACCAATCCAACTTTTTTCCTTCCCTAAGAATAATTAGATTCTTGGCACACTCGTCCCTTCTCCCACTCCTCTATCACCAAGTCAAACATAAGCTTGACTTTTTTTTTCCCTTTCCCGCTCCTTGCCTATTCCACTATGTTCAGTGTACCAATAACGCTCTAATGCATTTTACCCTTGACTGGATACAGTGAGATTGCTAATCAGGATTACTTGATTCAGTCAACACTGATTTCAATAAAAAGACAAAAAAAAATTATCATAAATATAGAGAAAGTGCTGGAGGCAGTGACAGGTGATTAAAATCCCATTCACTTGGAATCATCCCGATTCATGGTGGTCGAATGGGGGGGGGGGGGGAAGGTTTCAGACGAGCATCTAGATGATTATAATCTTGCTTACTCCGAGTCACTTCTGATTGCACATGCACACACAAATTGGCACAAAGCAGATTCATGAACAACAAGCCATCATGCCGGGGAAATGACCTCCTTAGTATGAAGCCTTGTAAAATAATGTCTGCGAAACAAGATGATACAGAGAGCAAGGAGCTAATTTGCTTATGACGTGAGCCATCCAAGCTCCTATCAGTCATCCAACAGGGGCGATAGGTCTGAAAATAAAAACATGGAAATAAAACCATTCCGCTCATTCCTCTGGATATTCGTTGACAGTATACTCCAGCCCGTTTCAGCATTATGTAAGACTACAATAATACACACAGTTATTTTAATGTTTACCTTAATAGTCATTTTTTATTTAACTTTCACATTTTTACATCCTTGCTTCGAAATGAGCAAATATTGCTGCCCCAAAACTACATAATTAAAAATTAAATATAGCAAAAAAAAAAAAAAGAATGTAATGCAGGGGTGGACTAACAACTCATGGGGCCCCAGGGCAATAGGGGATCATTGCCCAAACTCAAAAAAGCCTATGAAAAAGGTACCAGGGGCATCTCATGGGGCCCCCTACTGACCCTGGGCCCTCGGGCAGTGCCCGAGTTTCCAAATGGTCAGTCCGCCCCTGATGTAATGTATTAGCCAGAAATATATGCACAGGAACAAAAGGTAGACAAGACAAAAAAGTGATATCTTTTAGTGGGAAACTAAACATATTAATTACAAGCTTTTTGCACTCTAAAGGCCTCAGATAACTTTTATTTTTATATTTTTAATTAACATTAAAACATATCTAAAACATAATACTAATTATAAAACTGTAAAATGTAGCTAATCCCAAGAATAACAATTTATATATAGTAGCCAGCATTAGTTTTCCATCTTTTTGGGGGGTTTTTCTTGGTGATCCTATTAGTAACACATTTCTTGTCATAGGGTAACAATGCGTACTCACTGTGCTGCATTTACTGGGGAGTAACACTGTAAACTTAGGACAGAAAGTGTGTTAGAATTACAGAACAATCCCCCTTTCTTCATCTCTACAACCAAGGTGAGAGGAGACTCACTGTTTCTGTACCCCTCTTGGATTTAGCTTCACATTTTACCTGAGGCTTGATCTTTGCTGACTTTATGGCTAAGTTCCAGCTCCTTCCCATTCCTCTCTACCATGGCACTGCTTTAGGGGCCAGTATGGGCAAGGGGGTGGAGCTTAGCCATAAAATCAGGTCTCAAAAACACAAATAATAAGAGAGAGGCACAAAAGAGGCTCTAATACTTAACAGTGGGCCTGCCCTTTCACTTTTTAAAATGTAAAGTTCAATTTCAACCAAAACTTTTTTTTTTCAGTTTTGGACAGATCGGGTAAGAAATTGAACCCATGTCAGGTTTTATGCAGTCTGTGGCCCCACTGGGGGAATGTCTTCTTACTTCCTGTCTGAACAATAAGGGATAGGAAATCTCTACAGTGGGGATACCAACTTCAACAAAGCAATTCACGTTTTGCAGAAGTATTCACTGTTCTAAAATCTATCCAAAATGAACAAAGGTTTGGGCTGGAGTTGAGGTTTAAAATGTGAGTTACAAGTTCAGTTTAATACAATCTGGTTGTTGGAAATATTTTACAAAAAGATAATCCATTTCACATATCAAATATTAAAAGAGACTAGGTCTCCACTTAATTTGTTACTGAATGGTCTTACTGAATGGAGCACTTTTTTATTACAATGTCACCCAAAATTATATTTTAAAACCATGCTTCTTGCCCTTTTACATGAACAGTGTGATCTCAGTGCTGGCCAGAGAAGGTGTTGCATTACTGGGCATTTTACCAGAGAGAGGCTTTTTTTTTTTTACCACTTTTAAACGCCCTTTAGATTGACAACACAATCAGAGAACAGTAGCAGTGTCAGTGTCAAAGTGCAAGCCAATATCTTAGTTAGATGTTGTCTAATAGCAATGAATAACAGCAGTCAAAGGTGATGGTGACTGGCCTAGATGGAGGGAGCCTGGCTTGTGTTTCAAGCAATTAAAGGCTGTGGAATCAATGGGGGAGAGAGAGGGAGAGAGCAAGGCAAGATATTATTCAGTATAGTTATGCCCCATAAAGTGAACCTGTTGAAGGATGGGAGAAGAGAGAATTCTGGGGCCATAACCAATAAAAAAAAAAAAAAATTCCAGTTTGGCCTCATCTGGATTTTGTCAGGCTGACAGAGAATGAAGCTGTAGAGTTTAGGAAGTGACCAGGCAGTCTTAACACTAGGAAGAGATAAGGCTCAATTCCCTGCAGTGTCTGCATCTGATAAGGCAAATTATTCTCACTTTATGCTTTCAAGTCTCTGCAAGCTCTTGACTCATTACAAACACAGAGGTGATATTATTACATGGCAAGTGTGGGCTAATGGGGATAAACAACATTATAGGCTGCAGAGGTCTTCAGTGTTAATGCGTGCCTTGAATTAGAGGAGATGGGAGTATACTGTATATATTCCATGCACAACAACTATTCTGTGTCAGCACATATTACACAGTGCTGTATAGGAGCAAGCTCAACAGCAAGCCTTTTCAATAGAGAATTGAGATATCCACACTTAGAAAATTACCAGTAATGCTGCATGGTAAAATTTGGACCAATATTTATTAAAAATCCTTTTTTCGTATTTATGTTTAATAGCTTTCTGTTGCATTTTTTTTTAGTATTGGTCATAAGGTAACCAACCTATGGAGGGGGGTGTTCCATCATCTAATGTCTGTGGACAATCGTACACAGGTCATACACAGACAAATGTTATGGGCAGTTAGGTAAAGAGAAGCATCATATGAGATATAGATAATAAATTGTGGTTGGACATACAGGTGCAACTTTTTTGTTTAACATTTTCATATGTTTATGGAACTTTAACAAATGAAGAACAAAATGCTATCCATGCTTCCACATTCACAATATCAACAGGTACTTGGTGTCATCTGAGCATACATGGGAATATATTGGAGGGAATCATCCAGATATATCCTGTTACAATACTTTCTAGTAGGCCAATAGGGATACAGAGGACATGCCCTTTTTTTCAGGGAATAGTCTTACCAACATATGTTAAAAAGATGTAGGCCATCCTTCTTGCTTTGCAATGTTACACAATGATTGTGCTTAATTATTTCTTTCCTACAACCAGTGTTGACAGGGGAATCCCTCCCACGGAGCCACTGTATCCTCTAGCAATAATCGCATTTAAAGTCTGGCTGGATGGTTATACCCAAGTTGATCGATCAATCAACATGGGACATTCAGCCTGCCCATACATGGTTCAAATCTCGGCCAGTACAACAGGATTCAAACCATCTATGGAGAGCTTTAGTTCTTCAAAAATGCACGTTTATGAGTTGGTCAACTATAAACAATGCTGTGGTAGATATTTCAACAGCTGTTAGATTAAAACTGCCTATCTTTAAAACAAAAAGGAAGGACAAGTATGTAAAATGGTGAAAGTCACATCAAATCTTTCCTTTACACAAATACTGCATTAATAACTCAAAATCTGTACTTGCTGATAATATACCATACTTTATAGTATTCAAAGTCTTACAGCAATTTTAATATAAGGCCATTTTTGGAGGTAATTTTGGAAGAGTATGATAGTTTTAGTCCTGCTCTTGGGTAAGTAAAGCTATATACATTATGTTTAAATGGAAAAAAGCCTTTTACTCAAAGTCAGACAGGCACCCATTACAAAGTGACCCAATGGGATTTATAAGGAATCAAGTGGACAGTCACATGATTTGAGCAACACATCTATACTCACAAAGCAGCAATAGAAGTCATTCACAACTCCATTCCCACCATCAATGCTTCCTCTAACAAGGACATGCATGTTACTCTCCAGCAAGATGCGCTAAAACATACTAATCAAACAAGCATTAAGGCATTCTCTCAGGCAGAGCAGGCTATGCCTTGGAACTTCCAGTGCAAGGACCAATCAAACCTTCACTAGGAAGGTGCCAAGAGCAAGCCCAAGGTTCTGTGTCTTTCATACATATTATTAGACATGAAACTAATGCACACATCATTCAAACCAGCAGATATGGTTCCTCTGTACCAAAAGATACACAAAAACAGATTTAAAACTTCTAAGATAAAAAACCAAGTCAACATTGTTTAAGAATACATGATGCCTGATCCATTGAATGGAAGTGTTACACTGGCTGTACTTGTTAAAATCTTTTTAATAAAATCACTTGTAAAGCAACTACAAAATCACTGCTAATCTGGAAAAATCATCCGCCCAGGAGGATGAACAAAAGTTTTCAAGTCAGAGAGCATAATCATGGCTGCTCATTTACTGATTTACTGTTTAGCAAGTAGAAAAAAATAAATAAAAATAGATTCCCTTTAAAGATTAAAGTGTTGCGTTGTATCATGGATGGCCCGTTCTATGAAAGCAATGTACTTGATTTGAGAATTTCTTGCATTAACTAAGCTAGAATCAGGCTACACAGGTGATCACGAGTGAGTTAGATGTGAAAATTTAAAAACGCAAGCTGCAATTTTCCAACATGCTGGGAAATCTCTGAGACTGGGCACCAATTATTTCCTATTTTGGGATGAAAAGGAATGAGACTGCTGGGATGACACTGCAATAATTACTCAATTGCCTGTTGGATAGGATGCATAGTGGACTGCAGTGAGTCCTGGTTGTTCATCTATAGCAACCATTCCCAACCAGGGTTGTGTAGAACCCTAGGGTTCCTCCAGAGGTTTTTAGGGGTTCCTTGAGCTCTGGTTGATTGTTCTCCCATCTGACAGTGCCTGCATAGTTCCTGGGCCAAAATCACTTGACAAAGCCAACAACATGACACTAATTTATCTCTAATTGTGTGCGATGGTGGCATTCTGACCACTACTGTAAGAGGCATTCTTCCTTCTGACTACCAATGTAAGGGACATTTTTTTCTATCGACCCTCAATTAATTAGCTTTAGTAAGGGCCCCTCGAGACCGGAAATACATTTTAGGGGATCCTCTAGGGTAAAAAGGTTGAAATAGGCTGATCTATAGCATCAACTATGGGCAGTTATCTCACAGCCTGCCTATGGCTAGTCTATTGTGAAGTGAAACAACAAGAAGCGCACCAACCTTGTGCATTAGGTAATGCACAAGGTTGGTGCGCTTCTTGTTTCACTTCACAGTTTTGTTCGGGCTTCCCCAGCCTTGGTTTGGAGCTGCACGACTTTGTATACTCCGGTGGTTGCTTTTCTGGAGTTTTGATTTCATCTACTCACCACCGGCCTGGGTCCCGGAGCACAGGAGAAATCGCATATGGCTAGTCTATGTGGGTGGGCATGTCTCTTGATAACTAAGAGCACTGACACTGAGGAACTTTGGTAAGGGAGTGAAATATTACACATAAACACCACCACAACCATGCAGAGTTAAGAATGTGATCATCAACACGTTTGTTCCATAAAAACGACATTCTAACATTTTGTAAAAACATGGGGACATTTATACTCATAAATATAGTTCTAAGCTGGACATCCATGAGTGGCAAACCTGTGGCAAAAACAGCACCTCTGACATCATTGTAAGCAATATGTGCAATAAATGAGCATTGCTTTCCTCTTTGTTCCACGGTTCACGTATTCAGTTTTTTTAACACCTGTCTCCTTTGATCCACCATCCAAATCGGCTAGTGCAAGACTGACTTCATTCCAAGTAATGACCACAAGCAACATTTGGACAGAGGAGCTGAATAAGTGCACTGCAGATAATTGTGTTTACATTAGTGTTTAATCTGCCCAATAAGCACACAGCAGTGGTCTAATCTGGGCAGGAAGGATGGGAAAAACCGAATGTTGTGTTTAACACAGCTGGTCTAAATCACCTTGCAGTACTCTGTTTTAGGCGCTAATGGTGGAAATCACACATCCAGGGTAACATAACACAACATGTAAACAATCAATGAGCAGGACTCTGTTCATGTTGTGATCTAGGACTTTCTAAGCAGAAGGGGCCATTTTGTTGGGAATAACAGCAGCTTCCAATCAGGTAACATTAAACGGCTACCAGTGCTTAAACAATTTTTTTGTAATTTGTGCCTGCAGGATGCAATAGTAACGCCAGCAAGACTGAATTAGAAAAGAATGTTCCATTTACTATGAGGATGTGTTGTAGATTAGGCATGAAAAACCTGCAGTCCTTCGGCTACTGTGGTACTACAAGTCCAGGAAGATATTCTAACCTCATGGTTGGAGATACAACCCAACAAACATTAAATATAGAGGGGTAAAGTAATGTTCTAATGGTTATCCAGATCAAGAAAGCTGAATTTGTTTTTGTACTTAACTTAAAGACACAATATAATAAAAAAAGACCTTTTAAAAGTAGCACAACAGCCATGTGTTTACTGGTGGTACTTCTTTGGTGAACACATGTACCTATTTATCTAAACTGTATAAAATGACTCATTCTGTGCCCAACAATTACATGAAATGATGGCCCATGGCACATTCTACATTTTTGACCATATAGGTGTGCAATTAGTGCCACTCCATTAAAAGCAAATAGACATGGAAAAGACAAAGTAACTACCTGTGGTCACAGCAAGACAACCCTGCCAAGCAAAGTGCACACTACAGCAAATGTATCCTTAGGTCTCATTCCCATATATTGCTGCCATGCTATTTGCTACCATATTCTATTCTAACACACCCAACAATACAGTTCAGATATCTGCAGTTACCTGAACTACAACAGTTTTGGTGGAATTTATAGAGAGCTGTGGTAAGCATTTTCCTTAAACTCATGTACCCAAACCGCACTTGGAAAAAGCACAGGTCTTTAATACCTATGTAAAAACAGGAGAAGATATTGCTACTACCCATCCAAATCAGCATTAGAACTCACCGATGCCCGATATGCAGTCACACAGCTGTAGACAATTTTCCATAGAAGTGATCCGCACCACTGTTGGTGCTCTAAAATCTTACTTTATTGTAGAAACCACAGTGTACAAATCGATAATACAATAAGTTGACGTGTTTCAGCCAAGACGGCATCAGTCATAACTCAACTATAGCCATGTAGGCTGAAACAGGTCAACTTATTGTATTATTGATTTGTACACGGTGGTTCCCACTTCTACAATAAAGCAAGATTTAAAGAACAACAGTGGTGTGGATCACTTCTATGGAAAACTTTCTTAACTATGCTTTTTAGTGCACATATGTGAGCAAAGAGTCAGTTTAATTGTAGTTAGGAACCTAGGACCTGTTGGATGCTCAGAGGTCCGACTATGACATTCCTTCTCCAGCATGGGAATAGCACAATTGTTCAAAGTTGTGCAGCTGCCTGTAACTTCACAATGAAGGAAGTACTTAATGCAGTTGGTGTCTGATATGACAGGCCATACCAGTACTGACAATGCAGATGCGGCAACTTTTCTGTGACTATTGCAATCCTCATCATCAGTGGCGTATTTACCACAAGACAAACAAGGAGTTTTTCTAGGGTGGCAATTTTTAGGGGGGCAGCGCCGCCCCCCCCCGCCATAATGGGGACCTGTTGAGGCACCGCCATGAAAACCGAGGAGGCTACGTGCTGTTGGAGGGTGTAAGTTTCCCTCCAGCAAGGAAGACACAAGGAAGGATGATGCTGGGCTTGGCTCTGGGGATGGCGACTGCTTTCTGGAAAATTTAAGGTTAGTGCCTGACTCTCTCTGCGGGCGGGGCCAGGGGGTTTGGTTGGTGGAGAGTGGTGGGGCTGGGGAAGGGGGGGATTGTGGTGGTGCTGGGGGTGGGGGGCACCCAATTTTAGTGTTGTCTAGGGCAGCACAAGAACTAAATACACCACTGCCCAGGATTGTAACCTTGGCTAGGGCCCCATGCTTCCTGAATCCATCTTTGGTTAATCATTTTTAAAAGTATAACAGTTATCCCTAGAAATATCTCGATTAATAATACATCTGCCAATAATAAGAAGTGAAAACTGAAATTGAAGAACATTTTTTGTTACTATAAGTCGTTGCAGTATTCCAGATAAGAACTGTTTTTCGGTTTACACTCCACACTTGCTAGGCATTTATCTGCGAGCCGTAGATGTTTTGCGAGTGATTTGTGTGAGTTTAAAAGAGCTCTTTAGTTCCACTCTTCTGAAATCATGCCAAAAGGGTCATGGGTAGCAATTTGGTGGGCTCAACTTCCAGTGAAGCAACAGCAAATTTGCTTCCTAACAAACAATCAGACAAGTTTGACGAAGGAAAAAAAAAAAAAAAAAAAAAAAAAAACTTTCCTACACTGCTGTCTAATATAGTCCAAACACCCAGAGCCTAAGGAGGCTTTCTCTCTGGTTCCCACAGACAAGTAAACAGAATTTCCTTACAGGATACAACTTGTAGAAAATGATTCCACAATCAACTTTTTTTTTTTTCTTAAGAAGGCAAATTGGATTTTCCCTATCACCAAAAAATTAATTCCAGATTGAATGTATTGTGTTTAAATGCAAGTGGGATGTCTAGTAGGTTTGGCTGGATAATTTCATTTTAAAAGTATCTCTAAAATGCGCCATCCCCCGGGCTTTGCGGTTTTCTCCATCATTATATAACTGTAAACTTCTGGATGTAAAAGATTGGATAATTTCTTTCAGATGTTCCAGTGTTTCAGAAAACTTGACAATATGTTTGTGGAGCCGCTTGGTAACCAGGAGTAACCAATCCAGGGTTAGCGAGAAGGCAAAATTCACTCCTGTTCACATGAAAACTTTCTTCACTTAACTCCTCGGCATCCATATTAAAACATATGTAAGAAAATATATTTTACAGAAACTACCAAATTACCAAAATGACTAAATTACGGCCAATGACATTAGATCCCGAGCATTACTCAGTGAAACGCCATCCAAATTTTTCAGATTTTGTATAGAGTTTGGAAGAACCTTTGCCCAGTTTTTACCTGAGTGTAGTGGGAACTCGTGTTCTCGCTCGCATTTCTTTTTTTTTTTTGCGTGTTTTGGAGCATTTCCATTTATCAGGCTTTGGGCAGCCTATGCACGTGAACGGGTTGCTCTATATGCAACAAATACTTCAAAGAAACTGCAGGACCTTTTTGGGAGTGGAGCATGGCACATTTTTTCACTGTGCGTTTTGGCGTGTTTGTAGCAAGTTTGCCATGCACTTTGGATGCCATTAATCATAAATGGCATAGCAAGCATGATGTGTTTGCAGCGCATTTCTGAAACGTAAAATTTCTGTGTGCTTTCACACGCGTTCTGGAAATGCAAAGTATG
Source organism: Staurois parvus (assembly GCF_062004578.1). Lineage (NCBI taxonomy): Eukaryota > Metazoa > Chordata > Amphibia > Anura > Ranidae > Staurois > Staurois parvus. Next base: position 6,299,126 of record NW_028317805.1, on the reverse strand, counting down.
AATAGTGCCAGAGGGCTTGTTGACATGGACAGCCAGAGGGCAGAAAAAATAGACAGCTCAGCTGCAGTTTTACCAACCCTTGACCGCCAATGCAGCCACTCAGAGCTGTATAAAAGTCGTGGCTGAGATGCCTTGCTTCATGGTGGTGGCGCATTTGGCAGGTAGTAATGCAGCCAAACGCGACTGGTGTCACCAATCATGCCGCTGTTGAAGTGCAGTGGTTCAGCCTTTTAGAGTTAAAACAGTTTGTGTAGAGCTGACATATTGCCTCCTCACTGGCGGTCAAACTCCCTCTGAAAAGCAATCTACCACAGCTTGCTTTTCAGAGGGGCAGCAAGGACTTTAGCACAACTGACCGTGGCTTAAACGCCATAGATAGAGGAAGTGATGTGACAAAACACATTAAATGAGGGAAAATCTACTCCCACAGCTCTGTCCTCTGCTTGGACTATGTCTGCGATGATGCCTCTGCTACTTGACAACTGGGTTCGCAAAGACATTTGATGCCCACAAAGTAGATTTGCATCTTTTGTGGCTATTGTGGAATTTATTTCAATTAACTGTTTGGTGCCCGAGGCTCAGATTTAAAATGTCGTCCTCACCCACCCGTAAAAAGAAAATCATTTAGGCAAATATAATTACGTTTTTAATCATCTAGTTCAAAACACCACCAATCGCCAATTAAGAGCAATAAAATAGAAAAAAAAAAAGACAACAGCCCATGTGAAGAAAACAGTGATGAAGCAATTAAAATGACAAAATCTAACTCACAAATATTTATGGCCAAATTGTTATATGCAATTGAATACATCCGTGGTCATTTAAAGCCCCAACAAGTGCAAGGGCTTGATTTGTAAATCATATGCAGACATCAGACAGTGGTTTAATGATTCCATTTCCTATTGTTAGGCTTAGTGCAGGTATGGTTGGAGCAATGTGTGCTTGTACTGGCAACACAAAATGGAACCATTTACAGCACAATGGTGCCAAAACTTCACAAGCTGGGAATTTTTTTGCAAATGTTCCCGTGACATTTTTTTTTTTAGAAGCTATAAAACTATTTCTGGATTAGAGCGTTGATATCCTATTAGGCTAATTTTGTAAGTGAAAGAACACTGCAAAGTGCAATAACCCACAACAACCTCTTATTGGTAAACTCCGCTGATAAAAGATTGGCTAACTACACTTTGGAGGTTATTTACTAAAACTGCACGGTGCAAAATCTGGTGCAGCTGTGCTTAGAAACCAATCAGCTTCCAGGTTTTATTGCCAAAGCTTAACTCAACAAGCTGAAGTTAGAAGCGGATTGGCTGCCATGCACCTGATTCTGAGTGTTCCATTTAAGCCTGGGTTCGCAGTGATGCACACAGAATTCGCTTGTGATTTGCACAGGAATGCGGTGCGGTTCCTGTGCAAATCACATGCGAATTCTGTGCGGTGCATATTGAGCCATACATTTTGTATGGCTCAAATCACACACCGCATCCGCACCAAAAAAGTGCAGGACCCTTTTTTTGGTCTGCACTAGAAATCAGATTGCATGGGTATTCACACCCAAGCGATCCGATTCTGCACATCGCACCACGTTTTGCGAACCGATTTTGGGGTGTTGTTAACCTACAACACACACCTGTAGCAATTTGCCTGAACGGGGTGCGATTGTGATGCGGTGCGGAATTCGCACAGGAACTGCAAACCCAGGCTTAAAGTGGTTGAAAATCCTTACATATACCCAGTGAAGTGTCTAGCCTCAGGAGATACAAAAGCTGAAATAAATCCTCCTACATAAGTTGTACCTGTCTATCTGCAGTCTTCCATCTACATCTGGTCAAAGTCCAGAATTTATACAGCTTGTCTAAGAGTTCTGAAAAAGGGGGGCGGAGAGCTGCAGTTACACTCTGCAGAGCTATTGGAGGGAAGAGACACCCCCCTCTCCACAGAGCATACAGGAACAGACCTGAGGGTGTCAATCTGCTGGAGGTCCCTCCCTGTCACCATTTTTCTCTTGGTGTCAGGAAAACTTGTCAAAAGGGATTCATGTTGATATCAGAGGAATGACACTTCAGACAAAGATGACACCAACTGCCAGGTCATACTGGTGCGATTTCAGGTGTGATTTGCGAATTGAAATCGCATCTAATGAATGTGAATGTCAGTGTCTTAACATGTGCAATTTGCTTCAGCACGATTTCTAAAAGTAGCTCTTGTGTTACTTTTTCTGCAGTTTTGTTGCGATTTCACATACATCATTGAAATCGCACTGTAAATTGCAACAAATCGTTGAAAATGTTCACAATTAGAAACAAAGTCTTCAGAAATTTCACTTGAAACTGCACATAGATTTTAAATCGCAGCGGTGTGACCGGTGACTTTGTGCTCTTAATTGAGACAGGTACACACTATAGAAGGATATGCTTTGTTCATATTTCATGTCTGAGTTTTGCAACCACTTTAAATCTCCTTTATCAAAATTTGCAAAATTGCTGCTGTATGCCACATTTTCTTAAATAAGCCTTTCAGGCAATTCGTATTTAAACGCATAACGGTTTGACTTTTTAAAACCCTTAAAAACGTTTCATCCCAGTTTTAAAAAAAACGGACCTTCAGCAGGGGAGGAGAGAACTAAAAAAACCATCTCTTGCTTTCATTATGATAACAAAAAAGTCAAAGCCTCTCCTCTGCTACGTGCGAAAGAACTAATTTATATTTTACACAGAAGGTTTTATGTCTTGAAGAATAGTCAATGAACTAACACAGAGCAATTCTCTTGGAATATTGGTCTTGCTGCTGCGCACCTTGGGAAGTTTTTTATTGTTAATCAATGGCAATCAATTGTGAGCCTTGATGTTAAATACGGATCAATACCGCTGGGCCTGCAGATGAGATCTGATTTCAGTTGGTGAGCAAACCTGCAAAAGGGGTTCGCAATCATCGGGTAACGTCAAGACTTGGAACATAAGTCAGGCAAATTAATGGGGGCCATAAAAGATTTTTTATGTCACCAAAGCAGGACAAACACAAATATATAGTCATATTTCATTACCTTGGATTGTGCAGTCCATTGTTTTCGGAGAATAATTTTGCAGGAGGAAGGGAAGAAAAAAAAAAAAAAAAAAAAGTAGATAGAAACACACACCAGAACTCTTGACACCACACAGTGTTCAAGTATAGTCACTGCAGCTCTCCCCAACTCCACTGAGTATAGTTATACCTATGGCCCATGAATCTCATTTTATGCGATTAAGAACCATAAAAATTCAATAGCTTTTCTTCTGCAATTCACATTTTACCTGGTGAAATATCATAAGAATTTCATTATCTTTGCAGCTGTTGCCTAAGATCAAGCAAAGGTTATTATCCTCTTCGAAAAACACTATAGAATATGTACGAAAATGTCAGGAGACTGGGCATTAAAAAGTCGAGTTAAAAAAGGAAAAATAAAAAATTCGAAAATTTTAAATAAATCAGACTTGACATTTCCTGGAAAAAAAACAGCTTTGCAACAAAAAAAAAATTTTTTTTTTCAAAATTCAAAAAAGCAATAGTATTGAAAAAAAAACCAAAAAAAAATTAGTCACATGCAATTGTTTATTAACCTCTAACTGTCCAGGAGATAACTAGCAGAGATGCTAATAGGCTGTCGCCTTCACAGAGTTCATCACAAAAGCCTGTTAAGAGCACTAAAGAAGAAAAAGAAAAGAAAAAGGAAAAAAAAAAGAAAAAAAGAAAAAGACACTCAGTAGTAAGAAGGTGATTGATCAAAGAACCCTGTAAAATCCTGAGTATTCTGTATAGTCCTTTGGCTTCAACTGCTATGTTTCCATCTATGGTGATAAATTAGCATTAGATGGAACCTAATGAGTTTACTAAACATTTGGGATTTGTGCTAATAAACTAGCTGGCTGTGAACTAGCAGAAAGAATGAGCAATCCCTATGCACCCTCTTATCTCTGTAACATGACAGTTATACCACGGTTCCAATCTGTGATCAATTCATCATCCTAGCACCATTGTACATTCTTCACAAAAAAAGATAATTACAGCTTCCTTGGATCAGAACACTCATATTTCCTCGAAACTGCAGGTCCTGATAGCCAGTACTGTCACCGCTTTCTTAGTGCTGCACTCCACAACTCAATTTATGATCATTATTTTCGCCTAAACAAGCCCTTTTTTCCCCCCAACTTGATAACGAAATCTGCTAGGATGAGGAGAGAGAGAGGGGGGTGAACAGTAAAGGCATTGTTTTCTCAGCGGAGTGCTTTCAGACCCAGAGCACAGTGCTGACAAATATATTATTCAGGGCATTAACAGTAGTTTCCAGCTTGGAGCAGAAATTAGGACCACTGTCTCTCAAATAGGGTCACTGGGATGGGAGAAAAAAAATACATACTGCAAAACGCATGGATGTGCAAAACTATCTAAAAAGGGAAGTGAAAAACTGCCTTGCGTAGACCAACATGCAACCAACATTATAAAAAGACAACCTTCATTGAGAAAGTTTCAGAAGCAGACGATCACCAGGATTTAAAGGGGTGGGGGGGTTGGATTGGGAGAATTTGTTGTTTCTTGCAGACAGTTGGCTTCCTCCTCAGTATACCAGCTGTTCGGGAGAGCCCCTTCCAGCCTGAAATGGCTGCCAACATTTATTTATTACAGATATATATTTTTATTTTTTTATTTATATATAGCGCCAGGTCGTCAACAATTTACCCAGCACTTTACATAGTGTACATTCACATCAGTGCCTGTTCTCAAGGACCTTACAATCTACGGTCCCTATCTAACATATTAGGGCCAGTTTTTTTGGATTGAATATTTATTACTGGCATTTATATAATGCGGACTCTTTACATATTGTTATTCAAGTCAGTGCCCGCCCTCAAGGAGCTAACAATCCATGGTCCCTATCTAATATATTAGGATCAATTTGCACAAGAGCCAATTAACCTACCAACACGTTTTTGGATTAAACATTTATTTATTACAAACATTTTATATAATGCTGACTCTTTACATATTGTTATTCATGTTAGTACCTGCCCTCAAGGAGCTAACAATCTGGATCAACTGTGGGTATAGGATTACAACTTTTTTTTTTTTTTTTAATGGTTGAACTGGATGGACTTTTGCCTTTTTTTCAGCCAGACTAACTATGTAACTATGGTCCCTATCTAATACATTAGAATCAATTTGGACAAGAGCCAATTAACCTACCAACACGTTTTTGGATTAAACATTTATTACAGGCATTTTATATAATGCTGACTCTTTACATATTTTTATTCATGTTAGTACCTGCCCTCAAGGAGCTAACAATCTGGATCAACTGTGGGTATAGGATTACAACTTTTTTTTTTTTTTTTAATGGTTGAACTGGATGGACTTTTGCCTTTTTTTCAGCCAGACTAACTATGTAACTATGGTCCCTATCTAATACATTAGGATCAATTTGGACAAGAGCCAATTAACCTACCAACGCGTTTTTAGATTAAACATTTATTTATTACAGGAATTTATTTAGTCCTGACTTTGTATGCAGCGCTTTACATACTGTACATTAACATCAGTGCCCACCCTCAAGGAGCTAACAATCTATGGTTCCTGTCATACTAGGGCTAGTTTGGACAGGAGGCCAAGTAACCTACTGGTATGTCTTTGGATAGAATATTTATTTTTTATACATTTATTGCAGGCATTTATATTACACTATTTATACAGTGCTTTATTTACTGTACATTTACATCAGTCCCCGCCCTCAAGGAGCATACAATCTAAAGGTCCTTATCGAACACATTAGGACCAATTTGGACAGGATCCAAGTAACCTACTGGCATGTCTTTGGATTTAATATTTATTCCTTATACATTTATTACCACCACTTATATAACACTGACTATTTATGCAGTGCTTTAATTACTGTACATTTCCAACAGTCCCTGCCCTCAAGGAGCTTACAATCTAAGGTCCCTATCTAACACATTAGGGCCAATTCAGACAGGATCCGAGTAACCTACTGGCATGTCTTTGGATTGAATAGATATTTCTTATACATTTATTACAGGCACTTATATAGCACTGACTATTTATGCTGTGCTTTAATTACTGTACATTTACATCAGTCCCCACCCACAAGGAGCTTACAATGTAAGGTCCCTATCTCACATGCATACATACACATTTTAGGGCCAGTAAAGAAAGGAACCAATTAACCTACCAAATATACCTACCAACATGTCTCTTGGAGTGTAGGAGGAAACCGAAATATCCAGGAGAAACCCCCAGAGGCACAGTGAGTGCATGCAAACTCCATGCAGATAGTGTTCTGGTCAGAAACCAAATAAAGGACCCTAGTGCCACAAGACAGAATTGTCCAAACAGCAAACTCAAATATAGATAGCTAACCTGTTGTAAGATGTTGTTACTTATTGCTACATTTCATGCCCTCACATTTTTAACATTGATTGGAGGGAGGATCTGTACCACAGCCAGTGTTACTACATCATTTTTTTCTCCTCTGTTTCAACTTTTTTCAACCATAGTGGTCAACTCTGTTTCAACTGCAGCACATGCAATAAATTACCGCAGCACCAAGCCCCTAAAACAATGTAAATTAGTTACTGCTTACAGTCTAATAAATGGGAACAAATGTGTTTTGGACTGTAGAAGGGTTCTGGATGCAATAATTGCTGGGAGTAATTATAGCGAGGGCTGAGGAAACATGAACATTGATTCACTTGTAAAGACAAATAGCCTAAAGAAATTACATTAACCAAAGAATGCATTCAGCTCAGCACATGCTTCTTCCAAATTTCCCCTCCCTTTAAGAGCGCAACCCGATGAGTATGAGGCATGCCGAGGAAATGGGAAATGAAAGAGCGAGCGATGGATGGGATTGCTGGATGGATGGTGCAAAAATGACAAAAGATATAAAAATCAATCTTAAAAAAAAAAAAGGAAACGTAAAAAAAAAAAAATAGAAATAAAAAGAAGTGTTTAATCGGAATGATCACACTGTGGGCGAAGGAACAGATTATTAACTCGCATAAGTCATTTATAGGATGAAATTAATGATCTTAGGGAAAGTTGCCGTTATATTTAGAATTGAAGTGTCAAATGTAATAAATGAATCTTATTCTTGCTTTTTTTTTTTTTTAAAAGCATTTTTTTTTTTTACTGTTTTTACCAAATCCAATGTACCTCCCTTGGGCTTGACTTCAGCCAAGGCCCAGTGCACATATCTCACAAGTTACAGATGACTTCACGGCTTTGTCCATATCAGTGCCCGATGACCTCCAATTGTTGGGACTAGCACCATGTCCAATTCAATCCCCCACTTGTTTCCTAACCCAATCTCATTGTGTCAAAGGACAAATTGCTACAGTACACTCAGGAAAATAGAAATAAATGGGGGAGCTCAGTTTGGCGACATTTACAAGAGCGAGGATATGGAGAAATAAATGACACCGTGACACAGTGGATCCAAAAATTGGGCGATGACAGCGTCCCAGCATATGGATTTCATCTACAAAACCTGTCTAATGCGAAGGAAACAATATGAGTGTGAATGCGTACTTAAAACTTAACTGCTGCCTTCTTCTTAGACTTGTACAGTTGTCCAGACTCCTCTCCTGTACTGAAAGGGCTTACTCTGGTTTCACTGCACACTGTGAGCTTCTCATAGTATGCATTGGAAACTGCAGATAGAACCCACCTTATTTCCTAGCTGGAGGACCTCCATCCTGACTGTCCATGGCCCACCAATTTCATTCACTGGATTTCAGGTCTATCAATCATGTAGGCTCAGCACTACATGTGGGTGTTACTCAACAGTCTACATGTTCAGTCCTCCTGCACACTGGACGTTTTTATAGTGGCTTTTTTTGGCTTTTGACATTTTTTTTCTACAGCCAGTAAACCCCCCAGAATGTTATCTATGTGTCCATGCACACATAGACTGTAATCAACATTTTTTGGCAGGCACGTTTTTTGGCTGGAAAAAGAACCCAGGACTAGTGGGTTTCTAGAGGAGTTTTTTAGCTGTAAAAACGCTCTAATGCTAAAAGACGAGGCGAAATGCGGTAAAAACACAGCAAATCGCGGCAAACCAGCATTTTTTGACTTTTTTTTTAATTAAAAAAAAAATGTGGGGGGGGGGGGTTAAAAAAAAAAAAACACTAAAAAACGCAAACGTAAAAAAATGTGGAAAAATGCCACTAAACGCTAATCCAAAAACGCTAAAAAAAACGCTGAAAAGCTCACATTTTGAACATGACTTTACACAGCTAACGTTACCAGCGTTATTAAAATGCCCCGTGTGCATGGAGCTTCAGACTGATACTCAAGTAGTGTAAGGCTAGGTTCACATCTGTGCGGGTGGTGCCGCTGCGGATCTGCACAAAAATCCGTGTAGCCGCACCACCCTCACAGAGAAATGCGGGTAGTTCTAATGGCACGCCGCCTGCACTGGAAATCGCAACCGTACTGGGAACCGAGGTTCCCGTGTGGGCAGTGTTTTCAGAAGAAGTGCAGGGACTTCTGTACATGTCACGGGGCACAGGAGTCCATTCAAATGCCTGTGCAAATCAAGGCCCACACAGCCACATATATGTGACCCTGGGCTAAAGGGCAAGGATAAGGTCCATATAAATTTACCAATGTCAGATCAGTTTAGAGATACCCTCTGCTTGACTGCTATGGGTTACTTTAAACTGCACTCCCCTAGATGTGGAAGCAGAGAAATGCTAAGACCGGGCTCACACAGATGCGGTGCGGGAAACGCTGCAAATCCTGTGCATTTCCCACACCGCATTGCCATCGCATGGCGTTCATGCGATATGGTGTGGGTGCCAATGTTAAGTTAATGACACCCCGAAACAGAGAACACCCATTCAATGTGAATTATGTGCGAGTAAAAAAAGGTCCTGCACCTTTTTGGCACGGATGCAATGTGATTTGAGCCATACAAAATGTATAGATCAAAATCGCACCACACAGACATTGCATGTAATTTGCACAGGAATGCGGTGCGATTCCTGTGCGAATTACATGTGGTTTCCCGCATTGCATTAGTGTGAACCCAGGCTAAACGTGGCAAAAACACGTATAAAACACAGTACCGCGTTA